>NW_022990788.1:77272-336348 GCF_902827175.1 Gymnodraco acuticeps
TGATTATTTAACTCTTTATTATCAGGGTGTACCAAGAAGTCAGTCAAGTCGCTTCAGCTGATTCAAAATGCTGCAGCTCGTGTACTAACCAGAGTTAGGAAAAGGGACCACATTACTCCTGTTCTGGCTGCCTTACACTGGCTCCCTATAGAACACAGGATAGAATTTAAAATTATTCTTCTCGCCTACAAAGCCCTTAATGGGCAGGCGCCATCTTACCTTAAAGAACTCATTATACCCTACTGTCCTACTAGGGCAGGGCTGGCCAACCAGTCAGAGGTTAAGAGCCACATTTTTTCTATGTTTCTGCAAAGAGCCACATCAAACACACAGTCACTGATACCGCTTGTTTCAGTTTTTTGTTTTTCTGGAGACAAGATTTCAACCACGTCACTGATGCATTTTTGTGGCATTGGGATATATATTTTTTAATCCTCTGGAGCAGAGAGAGGAGCTGTGTATTATTGTTATTGATTAATGCATCAGTGTTTCTTAGGGTCAAAAAACACTAAACTCACAACCTTAAAATGAAAGCGTTTTAGTTTATTTAATAAAAGAGCACATGTTCAATGTGAAAGTGACAGTAGTTATAGATTATTTGGAATTTGGTTGCTATAAGCTATATATATTAAAAAAAAATTATATATATTTTTTAAACACCTTGAATTTCAGGGGGGGGCGCGGGGGCTCTGTTGGCGGGCGCAGCGCCCCTCCAAGACAATGGTAGGGGAAACACTGGATAGTGTTTAATCAACGATAGGTTTTCCCCCCCCCTCAAATTGGTTCACTGCATCGCAGGTATTATTGTGATTGGCCTCTTGGGCCACATCAAATTTAGATGCGCTGTCATCCTCTCATACTGACACCTGACACCACACATACACACGTAGGGAGAGCCGGGACGAAGAGTAACACGGGACGAAAGTAACGGAGCGATTTTATCCGAGCCCAAACAACTTTGACCGGCCCAAATTACGTCAGAATTATCAGCATTCAATACTTAACAGACTACTAATATCAGTTTTAACAGTCAGGAGTAGCTAGTGTTGTCACCGGTACCAACATTTTGGTTTCGATACCAAGTCAAGAATTGCGATTCCGATTATTTTCTTAAAAAAAGGGAAACCGTATTAAATGTAATTCATTGTGCTTTATTTCACACCAGAACCATAACACAAACTTTTAAACAATGAGAACAATAAATAAAAATAAATGACAATAATTTGTATTAAATACAATTAATACATTTCTTACAGACAGGCCTCGTGGTGTCCGTAGGCTTGCCCTCACTGTCAGAGATATAGCTAAAATACTTCCAAATGTCGCTTCTGTTGTCTTTTTTGTCAACAAGCCGAGGCGCAGCGGCAGTTGCACTCCCACTTGCAGCCATGCTTCTCGTTTTCTCACATGCTCTGGCAGCTAGCGCGTGCACGAGAGAGGGGAGGCACTTGAGTGTGCTTGAGAGGGGCGGGACTGCAGGCACGACTGCAGTGCAGGGAGTGGAAGCAGAGCGCTGAACACACACGGCTCTTATTAAAACGGCGCTTTCTCACCGGATTACTTTCCCCCGTCATTCTTAAAGTACCGATACTAATGAAACGGAGGAATCGTAACGTTTTTAACGGCAGGGTATCGCGGTACCTTTCAAGTATCGGTACACCGTGCAACACTAGTCAGGAGTCAGTGTCTCTCCCCCAAACTCACACATAGGCTATACAATGCGATATGAACTGAAGAGCCGCATGAAACTAGGCAAAGAGCCGCATGCGGCTCGAGAGCCGCGGGTTGGCCACCCCTGTACTAGGGCATTGCGTTCCAAGAATGCAGGGTTGTTGGTTGTTCCTAGAGTCTCTAAAAGTACAATGGGAGCCAGAGCCTTTTCTTATCAAGCTCCACATTTGTGGAATCAGCTTCCAGTTTGTGTTCGGGCGGCAGACACCCTATCCGTTTTTAAGAGTGCGCTTAAGACCTTCCTTTTTGATAAAGCTTATAGTTAGGGCTGATTAGATCCAGCCCCTAGTTTTGCTGATATAGGCTTAGTTTGTCGGGGGACATCTTACTTCTTCCTTCTCTCTGTCTATACCTGTGTACTCTCATGTTCCGATTAACCCAGCTTCCCCAAATGTCTTTCTTTTTGGTGTCTATATACGCCGGGATCCGGAGTCATGGATGATCCTGCGCTCCTCTGTCCTGGATCGCGAGCCCTGGATCTTGAGTCGTGGCTGTGGTCCTGGATCATAGGTCCTGGATGGATATCCTCGTGGATTCATCTTCCTATTATACACACATGCATTTCCAAACATTTGGACTACCTATGTTGCAAATGTATTATCTTTTCAATTTACACACGGCATCTATTGCACGTCTGTCCGTCCTGGGAGAGGGATCCCTCCTCTGTTGCTCTCCCTGAGGTTTCTCCCATTTTTCCCTTTAAACTGTGGGTTTCTCCGGAAGTTTTTCCTTGTACGATGTGAGGGTCTAAGGACAGAGGGTGTCGTATTGTCATACTGATATTTTGTACAAACTGTAAAGTCCACTGAGACAAATGTAACATTTGTGATATTGGGCTATATAAATAAACATTGATTGATTGATTGATAAGATGTTGTTTAATGGCTGATATATTTATGATCCACGTCACGTTTTCATCAGGGCTCTATAAATACAGAACTACGGCAGATATGTAATATTTAATGCAGCCGAACCGTGTATTACCATGCCGTTATGTGATGACTTTCAAAGAGAAAAGCAAGCACACTCGGAATAAATTATTATTTATTTTTTTTAAATGTTTTTGGTCTGTTTCCGGTATTTGTTAATGACGATGTGCTGTGAGATGTGAGACTGGAATTGCACAGGGGAAAATAACGTAGGCTATCTTTAGATGCGGATTTTGTTAAACTAATACGTTTGCGCTGTGGACCAACACTATACATTGACGGGGAAGGGGGTAGCAATAAAGATAACACCATTAAACAGTTACACAACATAACAGAAATAATATCGATAGCAGCGTCCCTAGCAACCACCTTGGTAACAATGAAAACGTCGCGATTTCATGAAGTAATCTTCGTAATAACTAGCAAACTAAAGATCATGTACATCCACTGCACACATAATCTGAAATAACAACTCATATTTCTCGCATCAAATGACATCAAAACGCATTTTAATGGCCAAACTAACTTTAAAATAGGCATTTTCCACCGAGAATAAAACGAAGTTCGGCCATGTTTTCTTTTTCTGCAGGGAGACATTTGAAGATCACGTGACATAGACGCCAGCCATTGGAATGAATGGTGAAAAAAAACGGGGTTTGTCAAACAGAGCACAAGGTGTAGTCCAAACGATAGCTGGGGATTCTGGGTAGTGTAGTGTCTTCTGCCATCCTTTACTCCGAAAAAATATTTGTTTCTCCGAATCGAAGGGGAAAAATACAAAAGCATTGCACACAATTTAAACCAATCAATGTTGTGTAATTAACAAGGATAATCTGGTGTTTTTTAGTCGATGAGTAGTGCAGATATCACTGTAAAATCAATCGACAGTAAGAGGAATACTTACTTCCGGGTGTACAATTCTCCGTTATCCAATGGGAATGGACGCTCATATTGCCTTTAAGGGCAGCCGACACAAACGAATGCCGTGCTTCCATGAGCATCAAATCCCGCCGCAGATGGGAATACATTGCAATCAGTTGAAAGCTATTTGCGTCCCTTTATGAAGCTGAAGGAGCCTAGGAGCGTCACAACTGGACGCCACGGACACTGACCAAACGTCGCTCCTGGACGCTTAGGGAGTGAGTGTTGGTGTTGCTGGAGAAAGCAGACTGCTCCGTGTGTGGTGTCGCTGTGCCGCTGTCACGTCTGTTCCTTGATCTCTGCATCACCGACCAATTTGATATTCGTGTGACAGAAACAATTCTAAAATAAAAAAACTTTATTGTCCAGCCGCGGCCGAAAAATCAAGAAGCAACCTTACTACGCTATAATCGAGCGGCGCCGGCGAGCTACTGAAAAGCTGCCCGCGAGCTACCGGTAGCTCGCGATCGACGTGTTGGAGAGCCCTGGTATAGATATACCTTTATTTTAATTGTATCTTTATATTGCAAATAGTTTAGCTTCGTATTTTTATCTATTTTCTTATTCTATTTCTTAATTTTTTATGTATGTTTTATTGAATTCATTTTCAAATGTAAAATGGAGAAACTATCATTCCCTCGGCATAAATATTTCAGATTCTGATTTGCAGCTTTATTTATTTTTATTTTCATATACCTCATTCAAGTTCACCAGATTGTCTAAAGTAACTAACTATAAGAAAGCTTTGGCTAAAACATTAAATCACAAAAGAATCAAAAACCACAGTCACTGAAGCTCAGTTGGAGTTAATATCACGGGTGTAGCTCACCAGGTTGTCCAGCTCTGGATCCTCACTGAAGAAAGGTTTGTGTTCTCGCTCCTGCTGATGCACAAAGTTTTCAATGTCCACATCAAAGCTGGCGGAGGTGATGCATTCAGAGCCCTGTGTGGCCTGCTCACACTTCTCAAACAGCAGCGCCAGCAGGGGGAACAACGGATGTCTGCGGAGAGACAGACAGACACACGTTATATGGAAATGTAAAATGTTGTCTTTGATCTTATTTCATTTTTCTATATTATTGATTCTGTATTATACACTGAAAAAACGGAAACGTTGACCTTAATTAAATGTATTGTGTCAACAGATTTCACATACAGTAACTGTATTAGGCTATAAAGCAATGCTATTCATATTATTGCTTTAAACCAACCTGTGCATCAAGCCCTGACCAAAGCTCCAAAATCTTAATTTCACTGTTTCAAGAGAACGTTATAAATGCATTGTAGGTGTTCTACTTTATCTCAGTTGGAGTTACCTACAGACAATGGCGGCGCCAGGGTATGGCTGGGGTAGGCTACAGCCAGCGACGTGCAGGCAGGGGAGGCAGAGCCTCACCTGTCATACTCCAATGTAACGGAAAAACAACTACAAAAAAAACTAAATAGTAATAATAATAAAATGTCTCCACTGATCTGTGTTGTAAATGTGATTTATGTATGATTCCAATCGCTTTTTATATTCAAAATCAGCAAATTGGCCGAGCTCCGCTACAACTACATGGGAGCGATGAGGAGTGAGGCAGGGACGTGCTCTGCCTCACGTAAGCCCACAGTAACTGGCTGGAGCGTGGCACTAATTTAACCGGGCACTTATTTTGTGAGCGCGCTCAAGCCAGTTACTGTGGGGTGAGGTGAGGCACAGATGAGCTCTGCCTCACCTCAGAATGCGTCACCCCACAGAAACTGGCTGGAAAGCGGGCCCTAAGCGCATGCCTGCACCATCTCACTGTATGTCACCAATGTAATGTTTGTAGATCCCTTTATTACATTTATCCTCGCCATCCATAGTCTCTAAATAACTTATTTCACGTATATATGATATTTAGGCTCGCTGGTCTCATCATACAACGGCAATGAAAAAAGCACCAGGGGAGGCAGCCATAAGCTCTGCCACACTGAAGGGGGCGCAAGTGAGCCCACAGGAAGTCCCGACGGAGAATACTTTTGCTGTAGTACATCTCTATATACATCGATACAACATTACGTGTTGATAGAAATCAACACGTAATTAAATAAGACCCCACGGTTTGATGATTGATAGGTGTGTGGGCTGTCTTTCATTTTGACACACAGAACAATGGGGGCTATCCACCCTTATCCACAATGTAAAGTCATTCACACAGCCTCTTCCCTCTGTCACTACCATGGATGTATAATAAGAACTGGATACAGCGTGGGAGGCGGGGCCTCATTCATTCCTATGAGAGTTGCTCATTAGCGCATGATGATAAAATGGCCCAACTATTGAGAGAGCGAAACGTCACAGATTACCCGGCATGCCTGAGAAGTACCCGTATGTGCGCTCATAGCGCATGCTCAACTGTAACCAAAATGCTCGTTCACATCAAGCACGTCAATTTGCGTACACGTAACAGCACCGCGCGTTCATGACAGCATGGTAATGGATTGTTATTATGATGGATTTGATATTAACGAGGCGGCAGTTAGCAGCTAGCTAGTAATTATGCTAATGTACACATCAATCGTTATGTACTTATATTACGCTGTAACAGGATCTAGTGATATCCAACAGAGCTTCATTTAGCATGAAAGAATGATTGCACTGTATATATATATATACACAGTGCAATAAGCTTCTTAATGCAATAATAAGCTACAGGGACATTAATCTAATGTCGGCAATATTAACTTTATTTAATACAACATTTACGGTACAAGATTTACATCATACAGCCCATGTAGTATAATATTTTACAAATGATGAATTACAGCAAACATGTGCAATATATCCATTATTACAGCTCCGTGGGATGGCAGTAAGGCGATATGGTCCGTTCTTATTGTGCATGGTAAAGACAAACGCATGTAGTGCAGAACACGTAACATGAACGTGCCGGGCGGCGCGGTCCCGTGGGTTAGATGCGCGTTCATAATGCAGAGGGAAATAACTCTCAGAATAACGTTATTAGCACATTTTTACAACTTGAGGAACGAATGTTTTTAATAAGGTCTATACAAATGTTCATACTGGGTTGTTTATTTAGTTTAAAAAAAATGATCCAACGATTTACAGACCACTCTTTCCCAATGTAAGTCAATGGGAAAAAGTATTTCCGGGCCTGGCAACCAAACGGAAGTGTAGTACCGCCGTTTGGCCACAACGAATATTCTCATCAGACTCCGGCGCACTTCCTGGGGGCATGGTCACTACCCGATCTGTCCCCTGCCCGATCTGTACTGCGCATGTGCGAGATGGTCCGCCATATTGGACAACTCCGGACGGCAACCCAAGTAGGACACTTGATACAGTGGCTTTTGGCAAAGCTCAAAAATAAAACTCGAGACAGATGAGTTATAGTTATTACAACGTGACTTCACTATTATTTAACAACTCTTTGTATTGGGTTCTTTTATTTGGGGTTAAGTACATTGTCAGAATAAGTGAGAAATGGATTTTCTGTTAGACAGCTATCATACTGAATAAATATTTACTGTGAATGTATGCAAACATGTATGGCATATAGCTGTCTAACAGAAGTTAAACTGCTCCATCAGCAGTTTGTCAAATAACAACAACTTGGTCTGGTTTAACATTATGGATTGGGAAAAATGTTTAATATAAGTACTTGCAATTAGTTAATTATATGAAATACGTAATGACATTTTACAAAAGTCAACTGATTTCGGACTGTGACTTTTGGTTTCAGAGGAGACACATACAGCAGTCTCCTGGCTGAGAGTCCTGTGTTAGTGTGACCCCCACCCTGACCTCCTCCCTACATCCACTCTGTCGCTCTTTACATTGAGTCACCTGAGCGTGTAGTCCTAACTCACACTAATGTGAGTTACCTACTAATTAAGGTTCATTATGAACAGTTTATTAGAACAGCTTGTTTAACACACTTTATGTCCTTTAAAAATAATAGTTATGCTATGCACATGCAATACTTTGTCCATGTTAATGGACAAAATGTAAACACGCATTGATAACATAGGTAAGAGTGAAGCCTTCTTTTGTGCATCTGTCATTCTTAAAATGAAGCACGAAGTTTAATCCGAAAACAAGAGTACGTTAAAGGGTCTTGAACACATTGTGATGTAATGTTATGTTGAATGTCTGTTTCTTGTCTCAATGTTTGCCTTGGTGATGCTGTAAATGGAGCTGCTGTGAAGCAACAACATGTTCAGACTTGAGCTGACAATAAAGTATCATCGTATCGTATTGTAGTGAACTCTCAATAGAGCAACTGAATAGAAAAACTCAAGTCATAAAAGTCCCCCCCCCCACTGTACCGTTAATAGCATGGCAGCTCCGTGACATTCCCTAAAGGACATGCTGAACATACGGACAAGGTTCAGCCAGATCTTAAAGTGGATAGGATATGGTCCAGTGACTGCGCTTCAGTGTCACCTACAATGTTACCATCTGCCTGACATAGGGAATGTCACTCTAAGATCTGCAGATACACAAGGCAGTGGCCCACACTGAGCTGTGTGGGTACATGCCAGATTATTGAGCATTTCCACTTGGAAGAAATCAAACCTAAACAGACTGCCTGGGAATAGATGCATTCTTTTGACGCAAAGACCTACATTTAACACTCAATGTTCTTATGACATGCCGACTCTCTTTCTGCACTATGCCTCTTCCATCCTCTCACACTCTGCCCTGTGTGTTACCTTTGACTTAAAGGAAAACCCAAAAGAAAATATGTTGCAGCCAAATGAATTATGATAAGGACTCTTGGCAGTGTATTATATAACCCCTGTAAGCTGCTTACTAGAGGCACATTTCATTATTTCCACAGCCAGTGGCGTTAGCTGTACCGGGGTATACTCATGCTACAAGGAAGCCCAGTTTCAAACTGAAGTTTTTAACATTTACAACAGCAAAAAAGCAGAAGGTTATTATTCCTAAAGATTTCAGGATTTCAAATACAAGACCTTGAAATACAAGTCCTTGTCAATGTCATAGAATGTGTTCAACAATAAATATCTCTGGGAAAAGAAAATGTTTGGGATGCGTTCGGTTACCAGTACTCATGGTTATTCATTTAATTGTACTATTACAATTGTACTATTACAATTAAATGGATAACTACTATTATATATATTATAATTCTATATATTGTCACAGAGATAAATAAACACAATGATCAGTAGAGTGCTGCATGATTTTGTATGTTGGTACGTTTGTACAGTAGTTAGTGAGTTTGCACACCAGAGCTATCACAGTGAATCAAACTATTATTATAAAAGCTAAATACTTTATGTATAATGTTATGTAGCTACTATGAGTATGTCTAGACTCTAGACTGCTTTGGGTAAATGTCCCTCCTGGATGAGTGTATGCAAAAACTATAATTGAACTGTATCTGTGTGAATGTACATGAACCATGTGTTATGGTGGAAACTAAGTGCGAACCAGGGTGAAAGCACTGCATTCTCTTGGAGTGTAATATGAATACATAAATATACATTTGAGGTCATTTCAGACAATGACTTAAGTCTGTCTTGAATTACTATTCATTTGTAGTAGAAGTGTGTTCATAATTCCTCAAAATGGTCTAATTGATAATCCGGTGTTTGGCTTGAAAGGATGATCTTTTTGTTTTATTATTTTTTAGATTGGTAATATCATGAGGTGAGTAGTTTATGTCTGATGTGTGTATGTGGCTAAACGTATGTTCGACTGTGTGTGTGTGTGGACCCCAGGTAGAATAGCCGATGCTAGTGATAATGCTAATGAGAATCCTAACCAAGATGAAAACATAAAACATAAAGATAAATACAGGTTAAATAAATTGAACAAAATGTATTATAACTGACTGTTCTTATTGGTAGTTGTTGCTTAAAGATAATATCACATGTTTATCTCTGTTTTATGTCAAACTGTATCATTGTTGTGGACATGTAGGTGTGTATGCAGAATGTGTGTTTTGTGAGTGTGTGTTGCAGTGACATGGAGGCAGACTGACCCCCCCCCCCCCACTCAGGCTCTAACCATGCTCTAACCCATGTCTCTCATTTGCAGACTTTAATAGTCGTCTATATTATACTCTAATCTGCCTGATCCCAATGTAATGCCGCTCCCCCAGCCAGACGTGGCAGGAATATTAAACATAAATGGGGGGTGGGGGGGGGAGTATCCAGGTGAGGGAGAGGAGGGTACTATAAATGAGAGCAAACAGGGTGACTCTCAGCTCTGCATATGGAGTCTCACATTGTCATCACTACTAGTTAACTCAATACAGTTGGATCATCCATACACAGGAGGAATAACACATGTCAGTCTCAACACAACAGCACTTTGTTTGAGCTGTGTGTTGCTTTATGAACATCACACAGACACACTGCCAAGGAGATGTGGCTCCGCAGGGCCTGATACCCAGGGGGATTTTGGGTAGAGCTAGAGAGTACAGTACAGCTTTGTTGGAAGGTAAATATATAACTGCCTGTGAATGGCAGACTTCAAAACACAAATAGGTGAGGTTAAAATAAAACAAAAGGGACAGGTAAAGGTGAGCGCAGAATGTCTTACATTTTAAAGAAAAATAAATTCTCCACAGGTGAAAAAGTTAGGAAATCAAATGAATAGAATATCCCTGTCTATCTTCAGAACGATCTGACTATTATGACTTTACTTAAAGGGGACATATCATGCTATATTTGAACAATATATTGTAGGGCCATACCTATATAAAGTATATAAATATAGTTTTTTTTTCAAAATACCAAAAAGATCCTGCATTTTAGCCATGCCTCATTTCGCTCTATTTGCTCTTTCCAGCGCTGTTTATGCAGGGGGCTGATTCTGTGAGCTGCAGCTGACCACGCCCCCCTGCAGGAGAGGAGAGCGTGCTTTGAGATCAGCTGCTGGGCTTTCAGAAGAGGGGGAGAAAAAGAGACCTCAGTCCTCTGTGTTTTATTCTTATAGAAGTAAGAAGAGAAGTAACGGGGCAGAAACCCTCCTTTTTACGCAGCGGTCCAGACATAGACATCAAACGGCGACACATATTCAGTTGCCAGTTCCTTTGTCATTAGGGCAGCGATATCTAGATACTTTCCAAGGTTTGACATAATGAATTGTGCTACTTTTAAAGCAAGCAACGATGTTTTCAAATCTGTAATCAAAAAGCTCCTCAAAAACACTATCGAAGCAGTTCCTGCCATTGCTACATTAGTTCAAACAGTAACAACGGACTATTTTTCTTAGCGGATGCATCAATTGAAATCAATAAAATCATTTTCTAAATCCATAAAAGCATTTAAATTAATATTGGGAGTCATGTCGTTACTTTGTTGAGAATGTGGCCATGTAATAAGCGGGGAAATGTGCACATTGCATAATGTGCCTTCATGCCGATCTAGATCCCTCCGCTTCGCGTCGGGCTCCTGATCGGCCTGTCGGTGTTCTTTTCCCCATAATGACTGCATCGCTGCACATTATCCCTTACATATAGAGTCATTATTCATTTGTTTTAAAGCAGGAGCAAACGCTTGCCTCGGGGAGGGAGAAAAAGAGCCACAGCGGAGAATAAGCAGAAGGGCAATCATGGCAACCATGCAAGGGAAGTCTTCTTCGCTGCTTTTGTGGCAGACTACAGCGCCACTTACAGGCCTGGCATATGTACTGTAGTGGCTATTTGTCAACAACAATACAACTTCAAAAGGCCACTGATGCACCAGGTATAGTGGATCTTATGCAGATCATAAGTTGGTAATGAGTCCATTGTCCAGACAAGGCATCAACGTTTTTGTGGTATTTATTAGCTTCACCTTGGCAAGAACAATACAGCAAAAGGTGTTGAAATGTTTGCTGAACTCAGCCCTGATACTGGGAGAAAACCATAGACCTTCCCGGTGCCCACTGACTGCTGCTGTGCCCTGATTGACTTAAATAAACCCAGCTGTGTGCCCAAATTGACCCATCACCTTCAAAATAAAAGCATTTTAGCTGGAACACAACTTAACTTAAATAATATGGCTGTAAATTAATTAATTCTACAAAATAACAAATAAATACATTAAATAAATGGGAAAAATACTGAATAGCTTCCATATGTATTACAGCGTCTCCAGCGCTTTCGAGCGGCAATGGCCGGCCGTGGCCCAACCCCACATTCCCCTGATAGGAGGATAATTAACCACTAGGTGGAGCACCACTTTTGTAACGTAGAAAATAATTCAAATCTGGATCAGTCTGTATCAGATCCGTTCCAGCCCCTTTTTTAGAGATTTGGGTATAGAGGAAAAGAGAGAGGGTTGTGTTTTCTGACACTTGGTGAGTTCCCTGACACACCGGGGACACATATTCATGTATAAAAGACGTACAAGAGTGCATTTTGTATGATAGGTTCCCTTTAAGTATCTGCCAACACATAAATAACCGGAGCAAAGTATATCAGAGCTGCGTTCAGTCAGCACTGTGAGTGCAGACGCCGACGTGTCGCACTTATCATTATCGCATCATATATTCACTTATCTGTGTCAGCTTCTTGAGCCCGATCTTGCCGTGCACTTACAGTGGAGTCGTGCACTTGCAGAGTGCTTTGTTTTGGACTGTGGGAAGATCTCTAGTAATCCTCAGAGGTCTACTGGATTCGGGTCTGTTCTGCTACCCGCGGTGGGCATCCCCTGCAGAGGTTCAGATGTGCTGCACAAACAATTGCCGGTTGCCTTGTCGCGGACAATCTGCTCGACAAAATATGTTTGTCTTTTTTGTTTGCCTGCTATGATGGTTCTTCAGGACTGCTTCTTAAGCTCTAATCACACTTTCACAGACTTTGCTGGTGATTCTAGAGAAGATGACAATGTATGTGTGTCGTTTAAGAGGAAAAGATGCCTGTTTTTTTTGTTGTTATTACTGTCAGGAAATGTACAACCTAACCCTGGTCCGCCCAGTAGTAGTAGTCAGATCGCTACTCCTGCTGATTTTAAAGCTAGGTCTGGGTTGGGTTTCATCCACTTGAATGTGCGCAGTCTGTTAGGTAAACTAGATTTTGTCCATATTTGGGCGAGCTCGACTGACGCTGACGTCATTGTCTTATCAGAAACATGGCTAAACAAATCTATTTTGGCCTCTGACATTGCCTTAAATGGTTTTAATGTGTATCGTACCGACCGGCCTAATAAAGGTGGTGGCGTTGCCATTTATGTTAAGAATAAGTTCAGTGTAACCACATTAGTTTCCAAATCGATCAGTAAGCAATTTGAATTGTGGCAAAGGGTCAACAGGTCATGGTAGTGAGTTGTTACAGACCCCCCTCAGCTGTCAAAGACTCCTTGTCTTCACTAGCAAATCTTTTATCACAACTAGACTACAAGGAATTAGTGCTACTTGGAGATTTTAACTGGAACTGGTTAACTGCAGTGTCAGAGGATTTTAAAAACCTTTGTATCTCTTTAAATGTTACTCAGATTGTGGACAGTCCTAATCGTCCTAATATTAAGTCCCCTAATAAATCCTCCCTAATTGATCTCATTTTAACTAATGTTCCCCATAAATATTCATCTGTGGGAGTATTTGCAAATGATCTGAGTGATCACTGTGTTGTAGCCACAATTAGGGACACTAAGGTCCAAAAGGTTAAACTTCGCATTATCATTAAGAGAGACAAAAAACATTTTGTTGAGCAGGGTTTTATGCATGATCTGTTTGATTTTGATTCGGGTAAAATTGATCTGTGTGCTGATGTAGAAACCGCATGGTCTTATTTTTATCTTGGTTTTATGGAGATCATTGATAGACATGCACCCCTGCGTAAATTTAGAGTAAAGGGACGAGACAATCCTTGGTTTTCTGCTGAATTATCTATTCTCCTTCATGAGAGAAACAAGGCCTGGGCAAAGGCTAGGAAATCAGGCTCAGAGGTAGAATGGCTGCATTTTAGGCAGCTAAGGAATAGCTTCACTTCTCATATCAAAAGTGCTAAATCAAAGTACTATCTGTCAGTAACCACAAAGAATCTGAATAATCCTGGATAATTTTGGAAAGCCATTAAATTGTTATCCACCGGCGATATCCGTAATGAGCTACCTCCGTGCCTTACCGCAGCATCTGGCACTATGTCGGACAGGGCTACTATGCTAAATTGCTTTAATGAGCATTTTATGTCCTGTGGTTCTCTATTTGATTCTGTCACTAAATCTGCTTCTGTGAACACTACAGTCGGTGACTCTGAAAAACGTGTGTTGGAAAACCCTTTTAGTTTTACCCCTTTTACTGTTGATGTTGTTCGTGAAGCTTTAACCAAGTTAGATCCTAAGAAACCGGCCGGCCCGGACAACATAGAACCTTTCTTTTTAAAGATAGCTGCAGATTTTATTGCTCCACCTCTCACTACTCTTTTTAACCTCTCCCTCAGCACTAACACAATTCCAAAATTGTGGAAGTCAGCGTATGTCCTGCCTTTGCTAAAAGGAGGGGAGGCCACCTTATTAAATAACTATAGGCCAATCTCTAAGTTGTCAGTTCTGGCTAAGGTTCTTGAACGCTTAGTGAGTGAACATGTAAAGGTGTTTTTATGTACAAATGACATCCTGTCTAAACAAGAGTCAGGCTTCAGAAAGCAACACAGCACCATCACTGCCACAATGAAAGTGGCGAATGATATTACGAGTATTTTAGATAATAAGCAGAGTTGTGCAGCTCTATTTATTGACCTGTCCAAAGCGTTTGACACCGTCGATCATCACATTTTAAAGCAGAGGCTAGCCAGTATAGGCATGTCCAGCCATGCAGTGGGGCGGTTTGTAAACTACCTCTCTGAAAGGTCCCAATGTGTTCACTTTGATGGGCTGTCTTCTGAGTGGTTGAACATTGCAAATGGTGTTCCCCAAGGTTCTGTTTTAGGTCCACTTTTATTCTCTATATACATCAACAGTTTAGGTGAACATGTGGATGAAGCTACTTTACATTTTTATGCGGATGATACCGTGATGTACTGTGCAGGTCCCTCCATTCAGGATGCTGGTGTTAAATTACAGGCTGTTTTTAACATTATTCAGACTCAGCTCTCTGAACTAAAGCTTCTTTTAAATGTTGAGAAAACCAAGGTAATGCTCTTTTCTAAAGCTAAAAAGACACCAGAGCCTGTTTTAGATATTGTAACTACGCAAGGAATAAAACTTGAAGTTGTTGCCTGTTACAAATACCTTGGTATCTGGCTTGATGATTGTCTCACTTTTAAACTTCATGTCAATAACCTGCTTAAAAAGCTGAGGGTTAGGCTAGGTTTCTTCTACAGGAACAAGTCCTGTTTCTCGCTTGAGGCCAGGAAAAGGCTCTGTGACCTTTTGACCTGTGCTGGACTATGGTGATCTGATGTATATGAATGCACCTGCCAATTGCCTGGTCAAGTTAGATGCTGCGTATCACAGCGCACTGAGATTTGTGACAAACTGTAAACCATTAACCCATCACTGTACCTTGTATGCAAGGGCTGGTTTGCTTTCACTAACTGTACGGAGGCTCAGTCACTGGTACATTTTTATATACAAAGCCATGTTAGGGAAACTTCCATCTTATATCTGCTCCATGATCTCACGGAGAATTGTAAGTGGCTACTGCCTGAGATCGCATGCTGTGGTTTTATTAAATGTGCCAACTGCTAGGACTGTCTTAGGGGAGACAGCTTTTAGATGCGCAGCTCCTCTGTCTTGGAATAGTCTGCAAATTAAATGGAAACTGAACAATCTGGTGCCACTAAATGTTTTTAAAGCTCGGTTGGATGCTAGTCAATCAGAAGCTATTGGTACCTGTTTATGTGGATAATTATGTAAATTATGCTGTATGATGTCCTTTTGTTGTTCTATTTATGTTTTTATGTTTCATGTAGAACTACTTGAGCAGGTCTCCCTTGAAAAAGAGATCAATGATCTCAATGGGATTTATCTGTATAAATAAAGGTTTGAAATGAAATGAGGGAGTCGTGCACTTACAGTGGAGTCGTGCACTTACAGGGAGTCGGGCACTTACAGTGGAGTCGTGCACTTACAGGGAGTCGTGCACTTACAGTGGAGTCGTGTACTTACAGTGGAGTCGTGCACTTACAGTGGAGTCGTGTACTTACAGGGAGTCGTGCACTTACAGTGGAGTCGTGTACTTACCGGGAGTCGTGCACTTACAGGGGAGTCGTGCACTTACAGGGAGTCTTGCACTTACAGTGGAGTCGTGTACTTACAGGGAGTCGTGCACTTACAGTGGAGTCGTGCACTTACAGGGAGTCGTGCACTTACAGTGGAGTCGTGCACTTACAGGGAGTCGTGCACTTACAGTGGAGTCATGTACTTACAGGGAGTCGTGCACTTACAGTGGAGTCATGTACTTACAGGGAGTCGTGCACTTACAGTGGAGTCGTGTACAGTGCCGCATACTGTATGCAGAATTGTTATTTAAAACAACAGATTAATCAATCAATCAATGTTTATTTATATAGCCCAATATCACAAATGTTACATTTGGTCTTCACAGTTTGTATAGAATATCAGTATGACAATACGACACCCTCTGTCCTCAGACCCTCACATCGTACAAGGAAAAACTTCCAGAGAAAACCCCACAGTTTAAAGGGGAACATGGGAGAAACCTCAGGGAGAGCAACAGAGGAGAGATCCCTCTCCCAGGACGGACAGACGTGCAATAAATGCCGTGTGTAAATCGAAGAGATAATACATTTTACAGCGTAGGTAGTCCAAATGTTTGGAAATGCATGTGTCTATAATAAGAAGATGAATCCACGAGGATGTCAACAGTCCTGTGGGAGCCATCAGGGAAGTAGTATGATGAGAGTCAGGCAGGACCGCAGAGACAGGTTCAGCCACGACTCGAAGTCCAGGACTCAGGATCCAGGATCCAGGATCTAGGATCCAGGATCTAGGATCCAGGATCTAGGATCCAGGATCCAGGACTCAGGATCCAGGATCTAGGACTCAGGATGCAGGACTCAGGATGCAGGATCCAGGACTCAGGATCCAGGACTCAGGATCCAGGACTCAGGATGCAGGACTCAGCATGCAGGATGCGGGATCAGGACTCAGGATCCAGGACTCAGGACTCAGGATGCAGGATCCAGGACTACAGTAACAGGCACAGCCACGACTCAGGATCCAGGGCTCGCATTCCAGGACTCAGGACCACAGCAACACGATCAGCCACGACTCAGGATCGTTAACGAAACACTCAAATATAATTAAGGTCTGATCCACTCGTGTCATAGTGGCAGTGATATTATAAACCTGTTAATTTACACACTCACACAGTCATTATTTGTTGTTCTTCCTGCTCTTTGCAGCTGCAACTATGTTGCCTTTATCATGGATTTTGTGTTTAAGTCATGGATGTTTAAAGTTTAACTTAAATTAAATTATTTAATTTTCTAACATAATAGTTGACTCTTCATTAATGAAGTATGACGCTGCGTTGTCAGCACGCTTCTCCATGTTTGTGATTGGTCAAATGTTGCTAACCCCGCCCCTTTCATGTGAACGCGCTCTCAGCCGGACAGAGAAACCCTGGTTGATTTACCGAGTTGATGACCAGCGTCGTAGGACCGCTTAGCGAGATCTTGTTTGTTAGGGTTAGTTAAGATAACTCAAATATATCCAGGGTCTGTTGAACTGGCTTCGTCTACAGGGCACAGGTTCCGTTGTTTTTAGCGCATCTTGCAGCATTTTGTTTATGGAGCACTTTTTGTAAACGCTGCACATGTTTCCTCAAGTTGGTGAATGTTTTCTAAATGCTGCACGTGTTGTCCAGCTGATGAAGGTTTTTTCTTCATCTGTATGGGTTTTTGAGCCTTTGTGTTTTTGTATTTGCATCGTTTCTTGAGCTGCATGGCATTTCTCCTATGGAAGTGATTTGGGCCGTGTCACGCATTGGCACCTTTTGGCCTCCGTACTAAAGAGACATTGCAGTTTTCATCTTCGAGAACACTTGACAAGCACTGATCTATACAGTTTAATTAAAGATATATTGCAGGCTGGTAACGCAAGTCCTGTTCTGATTTTGACAGCTCTAAACTGATATTGATCTGGAAATATATTTGAGTTTTTTGTTACTGTTTGTATAACAATAACGACAAATATTAGGCATAATGACATGATACATTGTTTTATTGTGAAAAACTTTTGTTTTCGGTGAAGGCATCTTTTACATTACATATTTCAGATTGTTCTTTAAAATATATCACTAGCTGGATAATAGTTCCCATCTTTCCCCATGCACTCTATATGAATATGAACATGAATGGCTTCATGTTAAAGCCTTCCAGTAGGACATGTGTTTTTTCATAGTAAATTGCAAAAGGTTATTTGTTTTCAGCTCAGCATATTCTCAATGGAGGCTTATTGTGTTTTCGTGTTAGTTAATGTGACATGGAAACATGTAATCTATATTTCATCATGCTTACATATCAGTGGCGAACCGTGTCTATCACAACTGGACCTTCTGTAAGGCAAGGCAAGGCAAGTTTATTTATATAGCACCTTTCAACACAAGGCAATTCAAAGTGCTTTACAAAAAACGAAAGACATTAAGAAAATGGCATTTAAAATCAGTCATTAAAAAGAAAAGATAATAAAATAAACATTAAAAGAAAAAATACAAGTTAAAAGTTACAGTGCAGTCTAAGATATGAATAGTTCAATTAAAAGCAGCGGCAAAAAGAAAAGTCTTTAGTCTGGATTTAAAAGTAGTAAGAGTTGCAGCGGACCCGCAGGTTTCTGGGAGTTTGTTCCAGATATTTGGAGCATAATAACTGAACGCTGCTTTACCATGTTTAGTTCTGACTCTGGGGACAGAAAGTTGACCAGTCCCTGAAGACCTGAGAGATCTGGATGGTTCATCATTTAGCAGGAGGTCAGAAATGTATTTTGGGCCTAAACCATTCAAAGCTTTATAAACCAGCAGCAGTATTTTTAAATCTATTCTTTGACACACAGGAAGCCAGTGTAAAGACTTCAGAACAGGAGTGATGTGATCCACTTTCTTAGTGTTAGTGAGGACTCGAGCAGCGGCGTTCTGGATCAGCTGCAGCTTTCTAATAGATTTTTTAGTGAGACCTGTAAACACACCATTGCAGTAGTCGAGTCTACTGAAGATAAAAGCATGGACACGTTTTTCCAAATCCTGCTGTGACATTAGTCTTTTAATCCTAGATATATTCTTTAGGTGATAGTAGGCTGATTTAGTAACTGTTTTAATGTGACTGTTGAAACTCAGGTCAGAGTCCATGACTACACCTAGATTTCTGGCTTTATCTGTTGTTTTGAACATTGCAGACTGAAGCTCAGCGCTAACTTTTATACGTTCTGCCTTGGCTCCAAAAACCATTACCTCAGTTTTATCTTTGTTTAATTGGAGAAAGTTCTGACACATCCAGTCATTGATTTGTTCAATGCACTTACTCAGTGTTTGAATTGGAGCATAGTCTCCTGGTGAAATTGTTACGTACATAAATGTGTGTCATCCGCATAGGTATGGTAACTTATTTTTTAGTTTTTCATTATCTGAGCCAGTGGTAGCATGTAGATGTTAAAGAGAAGAGGCCCCAAGATGGAGCCTTGAGGTACCCCACATGTCATATTTGTCAACTCAGATTTGTATTTACCTATAGAAACAAAGTTGTTTCTGTCCTTTAAGTAGGATTCAAACCAATTTAGAACTGTTTCCGAAAGTCCCACCCAGTTTTCCAGTCGGTCTAGTAATATGTTGTGGTCAACAGTGTCAAATGCAGCACTGAGATCTAATAATACTAACACTGAAGTTCTGCCACTGTCTGTGTTTAAGTGGATGTCATTAAAGACCTTTACAAGAGCAGTCTCAGTGCTGTGGTTTGGACGAAAGCCTGACTGGAACACATCGAAACAGTTATTTAAATGAAAGTAATTACTCAACTGTTGAAAAACAACTTTTTCAATGATTTTATCTAGAAATGGCAGGTTTGATATGGGCCTGTAATTGTTCATTACTGAAGCATCTAGATTATTCTTTTTTAAGAGCGGTTTAATGACTGCAGTTTTCAGGGCCTGTGGAAAAATACCTGAGTGAAGAGATTTGTTTACTATATGAAGTAGATCTGAGGCCATGCAAGGCAAAACATCTTTGAAAAATCCTGTTGGAATAATATCAAGGCAGCAAGAGGAGGATTTCAGAAGTTGAATAATGTCCTCTAGGTTTTTATCATTAATCTGATGGAATTGTGTCATGATGTCTGAATTGATATTAGGTGGAGATAGGGACAACACATTTGCTGTTCCTGATGCAGAGGCACTGACTGCTTGTCTGATTTTCTGAATTTTGTCAGTGAAGAAGGCAAAATCATTGCACGCCCTGGTGGATAGAAATTCAGAGGCTACTGACACTGGGGGGTTAGTTAGTCTGTCGACGGTAGCAAACAAGGCACGTGCGTTGTTTTTGTTTTTGGTAATGATGTCAGAGAAGAAAGACTGTTGTGCGATTTTCAATTCCAAATTATAAAGGCCAAGTCTCTCTTTATAGATTTCAAAGTGGACCTGGAGATTTGTTTTTCGCCACCTGCGTTCATCTTTTCGACCCTCTCTTTTGTCTGTTTTCATGGTCATGGCCTTTCTCCATGGAGATATTTTCTTGCCAGACACTTCCTTTACCTTAGTTGGAGCAATGTCATCTATAACATTTTTAATTTTTGAATTAAAATGATCTACTAGCCCATTTACTGAGATGTTAGCAGGGGCAAGTGTGGAAGAAAAATTCTGAGTAAACATTTCCCTAGTATTTTCAGTTAAATATCGCTTTTGTGGTTACCTCTTTTTGAACATTTTTGTGAACAGAAATAGAGCTCTCAAAGAAAACACAGGAATGATCAGAGAGTGCAACATCAGTCACCACAACCTTAGAGATATTCAGACCCTTTGAGATAATTAAGTCCAGAGTGCGCCCCTTATTGTGCGTGGGCTCCGTCACATGCTGAGTCAGTCCATAGCTATCAAGAACACAAAACAGTTCTTTAGCCCCTCTGTCCTGTAGACACACACACCCCCCGCCCCTCCGCGGCATTAATGTCCGTCTTTTCACTGAATTGTCGTCTTGAAAAGGGTACTCACAACAATTCCGCAACAACTTCATCTTCACCTGTTGCACTTGTCATTTCAACGTTAAAAACAATAAAATGGCATGAATTGCTTCGTCGCGTTCATCTAGATCCTCTGTCTCGAGCCAGTTAACTAGCGGGCCTTCTAGAATACCCTGGAACCGAGGGAAACTCTGAAAGAATACGCCCATTGGCTATAAATCAATATATGATTGGTTGATCAAACTGTCAGTCCGAACGCACGCTCTCATTCAGTGTAACGGCCAGGGCATTCGATCAAGGATGTAGAATACCTTGTTGAAGGATATTCTACCCAGAGACCCAGAACAAGATCTGATTGGTTGCTTTCTTTTCGAACACAAAACCACTGAAATGCGTAGTGCATGGTCCGAGAAGGACAAACAAATCAACGTAACACTGTAATATTACAGATCAACAACACATATGATTCTCATTTATTCATTTTATATACATTTTATTACATCTTATTTATATAATGAAATCAATTTTTTTTAATGTTTTTTTATGTTTTTTTTAATGTTTTATATGAGTATTCCAGGGTATTCTCTGAACACCTTGAAGGCCCTGACGGTTCGCCACTGTTACATATTGATATATTATTGCTTAACCCTCTCCAATAAATCCTAACTGCTGCATTTCTAGTCACTCTTTTACATGAAGCCTCTTTTATTCTCTTCACATCCAGTCAAATTATTTTTATAGCTTTTACAGCTAACATAATGGCTAGCAGTGTTCTTCCTGTCGCTGCTGTTGTTGAACATAACAATAAAGCATGTCTCTCTTAATGACACTGAGTCTAATTAACATCCGGGAACAGTAAAGAACATTAAAACCACAGTGCATTTGTTCAACAGACTTTGTTAGGCTAAAATTGAATATGTAAACAATGTGTTAATGTACATGCTCAGAATGTTAACAGCAGCTTGATGTGAAATCATTTGCATATAATATATTATCTTTGCATTTTCTTTCCTTCTGCTATTCAGTTTGTTTCTTTGCTTATTTATAGAGGTGATAACAAACATCGAAAATGGCATAATTAAAGATTTTGAAAAGGACATATTTTCATAATTTCAATTTCAATCTTTAAATATACAATGTAATAAAAGCCTTAAAAAAAGATAAAGCTATCAAGGCAATCAGGGTGTGCATTGTGAAACGTGTATCCTTGACGACGAAGCATTGTGCACAGTCTGTCCTCGCCACCTCTGAGTTCTGAAAGAAACAAAACCTTTTGGCGCTTTCTATGACCTTTACACAGGAGGGCAGGAATAAGGTAGATGAAGTGTGAAAAGGCATCCATTTTTATGAACGTGTGTGTGAGTGCATGGTCACGCTACAGTATATGTTCCTTCCTGTCCCCCACTACGTCCTGCAGTGTCCCCAGCCCCCGTGTTGGCAGAGAGGAGCAGCAGGCTCTATCTGCAGTGCGGCGGAGTGCAGATTGCCGGCTGGGGGATCATTATAAGGGCCATAAAAGAGCGATTTACAGGATGGCCAGTGAGTGGAGTCAGCACCGTGCCCCCCCTCCAGCACTGCACCGTGCTGGGTCACTAACAAAAAGCCCAAAACGGAGAATCAGAGGCCAGCGGGGGAATGTGATGACTTAAACATGAAGTTGAGGAAGGTTGCTGCTCTACTGGCATCTGCTTTATGATCAGAGTCAGAGAATGGAGAAGGAGATACCATTCTAAGGTTCCATTAACGCAGTACACCTCCAAAAGCATGATTTAAAGCTATCGGAACATTTAACAACATGATGTTGTGTCCGATTAAACCGTTGGTGAAAATATTTGTCTAAAATGGTTTAAAATGTCAATAATTAATTTCCTATCCCAACAGTCAAGCCTACATTTTGTTGTTTGGCCTCTTCTTAGTAGAGGAGAGCTGTAAACAGTTAGCTTAGCAGTTACCTGTAGCCTATGGTTCAATGGTTATAACAACACTTTTTCAAGCCCTAACCCTAACCTATGTTGTTATTTCCCCCAATAATTCAGATATTTTACTTATTTGCTGCTTTTCTGATGTGTGACAGCTAGGTGCTAAATCTAATATGGATTTTTTTTGGGGTTGAACTGAAATAATACATATATGTATATTTGTATAACCCCTAATACATTTTGAATGTAATTTTTTGATTGTAAGACTACTTCTTTTTAAATACTCATAGTTAATCATAAAGAAATGATACAATCCACACAAAGAGCTTAATAAAAAACAAAAGGAGGCTGATAGATGAAAGCAGGGTAACAATGGGAGCTGAGAAATTGACATTTGAGCATACAATTCCAACCCATGTGCAATTCCCTCTGCTGAGGAAGACTGTGAGCAGCTCTGGATGGACCTCGTGTGGGGATCTAGTCAACTACTGTTCTCAAGGTCTTACAATGTCAACAGGAATTATTCCTCAAGTCTGAAACGATATGGAGTCATCAGTTGCTTTCCAACAATGCAAGATGTTACAACTGAAGATGCAGAGCGGTGCAAGAAAACCAGCTCAAATCAAAGCAGCGAAGATGTCTACAAAATAAATCATGTTTGCCTGCTTTCGTAATAATCTGCAAGGCCACCGAGGGGGTACGGGGGGGGGGGGGTTTGAAGGTATACGTTTATGTGAGCTGGAGATGGAGGTCTCTCCCTCTCTCTGCTCCCCACTGTTCCCCCGCCCAATCAGGCCGGCTGTACTCTGTGTATTAGAAGCAGTCTGTGGGGGAGCCCTGCTGCGCTGCTCCGACAAGGCCCCCTGTCCCCAGGCTACATCTCTGGAGCACACACACAAACACACACACACACACACACACACACACACACACACACACACACACACACACACACACACACACACACACACACACACACATAAACACACAAAGGATCTCTGGCACTCTGAATAAATCCTGTTTCCCTGTATCTACTTTTTCAAACTCCCTTTTTCATTCTAATGTCGCCTCCTGAAGTGCTTAAGGTCCATGGTCCGATGCAAGCAGCAATGAAGAGGGGGGGTCTGGTGGACAGTGCAGAAAGCCCTCACTGACGGTGGAGCACTTTTATATTGTCTCAACACCTAATATGGCTTCTTTTTTTTGCCATAGCTGTGTACTTATTTGACCTTATTTTTATTCTATCATTACTAATGTGTGCTTTTCTTCTCTATATTTAATAAGTTAGCTTATTCTATATTATTGCATGCCTTTTTTTTTCTTCTGAAATGCCACTTTTTGCTGTAACACTTTACACTTCCCTGGGACTAATAAAGGAACTCTGATTCTGAAGAAGGCCCCCTGAACCAGGAAGCTGTGTGTGTGTGTGTGTGTGTGTGTGTGTGTGTGTGTGTGTGTGTGTGTGTGTGTGTGTGTGTGTGTGTGTGTGTGTGTGTGTGTGTGTGTGTGTGTGTGTGTGTGTGTGTGTGGTATCCCCACAATTATCAACACACACTTATTATTAAGAAAATAATAAATAATACCCAAATTAAGAAAATAATACAACATACGATAAATTGGGCTGACCGCAAAAGCCCTCACATTGTTTATGAGGCTGTGCTGAAACCCTGAAAACAACAAGATTCAAAGGATCTTTTCTCCTCTTTTTTATTCATTACTTTATATAATTTACTTTGATTTTATTTATGCTTTTCGCTTCCTGCTCCTCCTTGCACACACCTCCATATTCCTCTGGTCATATGTATACATACATAAATGCACTTTCATACATGCAAAGAAACACAGAAATGTATCCGTAGTTCTACACTGACGAAAGCAACAAAACATCTGTACACAATTTACACGTATTTGCAATGTCAGGTCTTATGAGTATTTTGTGTTACTGTGTTTGTATTTTGTTAGAACCATGTGTGTCTAAATGTTCACCTTTTGTAGTGTATATTGTACTAATACAAAAATAAACGATACATGAACCCAACAGTGAATGACTATATTTCCATGACTTGAAGGCAGATGGAGTTCGACTGTCTTCTGTGTTTTTTGTTGGCCACTCGTCAAAAAAGACGAGACAGATTACGAAGTTACCAGAGTTAAAAAGAAAAGTGTTGACTTCCTTTCTCATCCAAAGTCAAGCAGTGAGGAAACCCATAAAAAAACGGGTATGAAAGAATCAGCCAATAAAACCACTTGAGCTTTGACACAGTTTCCTGCATTCAGCAGCGTGTGACCTGCAGCCCTCAGACTGAGCCTATGTGGAGGAGGACGCATTGATGCACTGTGGCAGAGAGGATAAACAGACTTTATGGTGCATTACAGAGGCAGACAAACACACAGGCAAGTATAAATGTGGCCGACGGCATCTTTGGACGTGTCAAATTAAACGCACCGCCTCCTGTTGTGTACTACATGAGAGGTCTGCCTCTTATGCCATTAAGTGCAAATACAAGCATACACACGCCCCAGGCTGGATACACTCCTGTATGTCTTGCAGTTTGGCAGCTGTCAGCAGGACGGCATGTTAACCTCCCCTCCCCTCCCCCCCCCCACACACACACACACCCTTAAACCCAGTTTCAATGTAAAATACTCAGAATGACAAGCAGAGAGCCACTCTGGAGGGAGTGAATGATAATATGCTCCACCACACAGCTTTGTGGACCCCCCCACTGTCAGAATACATCTCATTTTATCCTGACTTCTTTCTTTTTCTGATGCAAATAACATGTGTACCACCAACACAGTTCAACATGTTTGATGAATAGGTAATGTATCCAGGAACAGAGTGTGTATGTTATTCTTAGTTTTCCTATCAATAAAATCATTTTTGATACTAAATATCTTATTTTTTAAGGGCACATTGTTCTGTCGTCTTACTACAGTTGAATATAAAACATATTATTGATATTTTATTGATATTTATTTTATTAACAATTCATTTGATATTGAGGTAATCCAAAAAGAATATAAGTTCCCATTTACATTACTTTTATATTTCGATATTTATAGATGGATAGCTATTCAGGTATTTAGGAATCCGTTTTAAAGTAACCCTCCCAACCCTGGGAATTGCTGTCTGTTGGATTATGTTATATATATTATTATTATTATTACTGGTTAGTATCATCTTACTGGCTATCATTGATTCCCTCATTTCTCTACATGTAAAGCGAGGGATCAGTTATTTCCAACAAATGGCGGATATTAAAGTGTGACCTTAAAACAGAGCGTTCTACCACAGTTTTCTCAGCATCACGAGGACATTTCTGTTTTAAATAAAAAAGACTATTATGATGTCTCTCCATCAGAGAGCTTCCCGCACAACCTAAAACACAAAAAGCCTCACAAGCTTTTCAATGAGATGCAGAAAATCCAGAAGGATCTTTATAGTCAAATGCCACAACTCATTAGGCTAATTACCCTATCATACATTTACTCCGCTGCTAATAACAAAGTAGGCAGAGAGACAGAGAGGAAACCACACATCTCCTCAGAAAGTTGGCATTCCAGCAATTAGTGAAAAGAAACATTAAAGCCCACACCGACTTCCCGAGCAAAATAATTAAAGAAAAATGGCAGAGCTGCTGATTCTCCGAGCTTTTCTTTTTCAAAGTCTACAGCCCCCATGTGAGCGCTGTGTAAAGGCAGGAGCACTGGCACATCAGACTTCTATTAAAATAAGAGTGCTATTTGTGTTTTTTGCATAATTTGACTCACTGTGGGAGACAGTGACTTGTGAAGTCAAATTTAATTGCGTTTATAACAAGGTAACAAGGTGAGTTTAGTCATTATCTCCTGGCAAAGGAAGAAATAATTCCAAAAATTCTAATCTGCTCTGCCTCCTCTGGGTACGTAACAGCAAGGATTTTATTTAAGAAAATAATCATCATTTAATAGCACATGCTGCTGGAGCCTCAGCGCTGCCTCTACCACTGTTGATCACAACATTTTAATTGGCCATCACACACACTTACACACTCTCCATAGCTCCATTTAACCACTAAGTAACTCCAGTTGCATTTTGTTTTACTTCCATCCTGTGGTGTCACATAAAGACACTGGTAATATGCAGCTAGCCTGTTAAACAAAAACAATGTGGATCCTGGAACTATTAAATGAATAGCTAAATTGCGGGATAACCTCTTTCAGCAATTTCGTAAAAATAATTAATAATTGAACTATCTGATAGTGTTTTAGAAGGGATGAGCCCAATAATACTCTGTACTGAAAGTAAGTTGTTTAAATGTTCTCTGTTGTAAACTCATTTTTCTGTTAATGCAAAAACTCATAGCTGGACCTCCATATTTTTGTAAAGGTATTTCAATGTTATATGCAGACAAATTAACCATATATTACATCAGTTATATTCCCCAAATATACTATTTGGGGAATATGTATCAGAGTTTCACCGTTTAATATCAAAGGGTTTAAAAGGATTCATCCAATTTTGGAAAATGTGATGGATTGCGAAGTAAGAAATGAAACTTCAATTTCACCAAGGGCTCTGTCCTCGGTCCCCTCCTCTTCTCTCTGTACACAAACTCGCTCGGATCAGTCATTAGCCCGCATGGTTTTTCATACCACTGCTACGCTGACGACACCCAATTAATTCTGTCCTTTCCCCGCTCAGAGACCCAGGTTGTCGCACGCATCTCTGCTTGTCTGGCTGACATCTCTCAGTGGATGTCTGCTCATCACCTCAAGCTCAACCTTGACAAGACTGAGCTGCTCTTCCTTCCGGGAAAAGATTGTCCCACTCTTGACCTAACAATCAACATCGGCACCTCTATTGTTTCCCCGACTCAGACTGCAAGGAATCTGGGTGTGACCCTAGATAACAACCTGTCCTTCACTGCAAACATCGCTGCTACAACCCGTTGCTGCAGATACACGCTTTACAACATCAGGAAGATACGTCCCCAGCTGACTCAGAAAGCGACGCAGGTTCTGGTCCAGGCTCTCGTCACCTCACGCCTAGACTACTGCAACTCCCTCCTGGCTGGTCTACCTGCATGTGCCATCCGACCTCTGCAGCTCATCCAGAATGCAGGACATGGTTAAACTGTACACCCCAGCACGTGCACTCCGCTCTGCATCAGCCAAACAGCTCGCTGCACCCGCACTGCGATGGGGACCCAAGTTCCCATCAGCATAAACACGTGGGTTTGCTATCCTGGCTCCAAAATGGAGGAATGATTCTATAATAATTCTGTTTTCTTCAAGTTTGTATCTTCTTGGTCGAATGCACTTATTGTAAGTCACTTTGGATAAAAGCGTCAGCTAAATGCAATGTAATGTATTCAATCCTTCCTGCGGAGTTGGAGTGAGAATGAATGCATTTTCTAATTGATATATTAGTGCTAACAGAGTTCAAGAAAAGCAGGGTATGCTGAGGTTATACAGAAAAATAATAATAACTTGGACATACAGAAGGGTCTGTCTTTGAAATGTAAATCATTGGGAATCCAGTCAAAATAAATAGGAGCTTAATTCAGCACTGCTGCCGTTATGTTACTTACGTTATTATTATTTTTTAAACTACTTCATTTAAGACTGCCAACTATTTGTTATTTGTTAATTACTACACATTAGAAAGAAAAAGCAATACGGTAAAAATAAGGGTGTAGAAAGTTGTATTATATATTAGCTCCAGTGCTTGAACGAATAACAATAAAAGTAAATTAAAATAGAAAAGTAAAATTGAGCATGATATTGAAAATAATGTTGACAATGATATTGAAAAAGTTATAAAAAGATAATACAATGTAATGTGTATCGGTATACAAGATCACTATTGATGATATTATTAGTCGATCCGTAACAAATGATGAGATGCTGGAGGGCAGACATTTGCTTGACATGAATTGTTATTTTTGTTTGTGTTTTGGTTAGACAAATGATTTAGATTTAACATGTATAATATCATCTAAAAAGTCATCTTTAGATTATATTTTCGAGGCATGGCTAGCTGTTTGCTTTCAGTGTTGATGCTAAGCTAATAAAGGTATTCTGATTCCGAAGCTAAGCTAACCCTGTCCGGACTGACTGACACATGAGGGTGAGGCCTTTCTTCTCATCTCATACTATACATGTGTGTGTGTTGTCCTCCTGTGTGTTGAAGCAATTCTTCCACCGCACACCACACAGTCCTCTTCTACTGTGCATGTTTAAACAGTTTTACATTCATTAACACAACAATGAGAGGATGCACAGATCCGTAGGCTATACAGTAAGGTGACCAGATTTTCAAAATTAAAACCGGGGACATTTTGAGTTTTTCGGTCAATATATATCATTAACATATCCAATTTTCTTCACTGTTAAAGAAAAAAGGGGGAAGATTCTGGTTCAATGTAATTCGAACATTTGAACTGTTGGATACAAACAGAAGGAAGATAGCTCATATATGAGACTTCAAAGGTCTTTTATTTTGAAACTCTACATCAGATTGTCCTGATTTTCTCTGATTGACTAGATGGGGTCTCCTGCTATCACCCTGAAGTGAAATAAGTATTTGATTAACTTCGAATGACTGTTTGATTATGGACGGTTTCCATTAAATAATAATCAAAATATAGATGGACAATAGATCTAATTTGAGATTTTAAACAGCATACATTTTAAATTGTGCTTCAGAAAGTAATGTTATTTTAGGAGTGTTGTGAGATGGTGTCAACATCAATTGAAATTAGTCACCCAGTGGAAATGTCATATGTCTTCATAACTGTATAGCCTACTTACATTTGACATTCACTCAGTTACAATGTGGTAGTTATACGTAGTTTGTTTTAAATTATTATTGATCACATTATATAGTAGCCTACATATTTCTTAATTTAAGCTCCAGTAGCCTATATATGAATATGTTTGGTGTGTTTTTTTAGGTATATTTGTTATTGACCGAGTAAAGGCTTTTATTTTGAAGGCAGTTTTTCCAGGCCTCCGTAATCCATAGGATATTTGCGCACCGCAATACACGTGCGGGCTGGCTTGACTGTGTTTTCCGAAGTGGGGGCTGGCTTGACCACAGTCTGTTACCCAGTGTTTCCTGACATGAAACGTTTGATTTCACCTTGCTATGTGTTTTTAACGTATATTAAAAAACGGGGACATTTCCGGGGACAGTTTCAACCGGGAACAGGCCAATACAAACGGGGACTGTACCCGGAAAACGGGGACGTCTGGTCCCCCTAGTATACAGGCACTCCAATCAAGCAGCTAATAAAGTCATTAGCACTAATAACATCATATATTCTCTCTGCTGTTCTTGCTTTCCTGTGTTGGGATGGGGAAGGAGGAGAAGGAAAGATCCAGAGACACACACACACACACACACTACAGAGCTGCTGCAGACATGGCTGCTCACATCAAAGGCGGCATGGATCTGAGAGGAGCTGATGGGACTTTACGGCAGCTCGCCTCAGGCCTGAGCGGGGGGGGGGGGGGGGGGGGGGGGGGGGGGGGGGCCTGAGCGGGGGGGCCTGCCCCTCCTCGCACAGCAGTGGTAGAGACCTGCGGGGGGGCCAGAGGAGCAGGGACACACCCACCATAGTCTGTGGTGTCATCACTACGGGACGGCTGCAGCAGGACAGCTCGTGTCTCTTTCCACTCAACAAATGTAGTAAGCTGTTGATTTGCTTCCTACACCAGCTCGATTAAAAATGTCTGTATTTTGAATAATTTACTTCATAAATAGATAATACAAGCTCATTATAAGGATGCATCAATATTCTAGTGATACGCTGAGAGAGGAGTGAGGTGTTTTTTACTAGAGTGTTTGGTTTCACCCAGCAGTGATGTTCTTGCTTATTTTCTACACCTCAGAAGGTGGTGCCTTCAAGGGCTTCTACATGGGTCGTACAAATATCATTTGGAACCAATGTCTGTAGGGCGATCTGTAAACATCCTAAAATAAGGGTGACAAAAGACAAAAAACACAAAAGGCTTATCTACACAGTGTGAAAATGATCAGGGAACATTTCCCCATGCTTTTAATCAGAGCATGCTACACATTGTTCTGAAAGTACTTAAAGGCACTGATACTGCATGAGGATTATTCTGGGAAATTCCACACTGCCTTCAATAAACAGGGGTGAAAGGGAGGGTGTGGCTCAGTGGTTAGTGTGCTGATCTTCAGATCACAGGGGCACTGGTTCGAATCCCGCTGCAGTCAAACATTCCGCTGTGTCCTCCCTAGACAAGACACTTCACCCCAAAGTGTTCCTGTGGGGATTGCCCACAGTGTTGAATGTAAGTCGCTTTGGATAAAAGCATCTGACGTGTGATGTAATGTGAAAATTGAAATAACTGTTCATTTTTGGTGTTGATATCTACCTGACAATATGACTAGTTAGTCATCCAAGCATCCATTCATTTGCTAACCCTAACAGAGTGGTAATCCCTATCCCAGAATACACTGCACAGGTTGTGACTCAGAGAAATGTAATACATTCAAAGTACAGGAAATGAGGGTGCTCCTGCTCGCCTCTGATGAGTGAAAGCATTACTGAAGGTGTTCTTTGCTTTATGAACAACACTAAGAGAACATTTAAGCAGGCACCCTTCAAGTCTGATTTCCAGAAGCTTTTAAGTCATGGTTAGTTAGATGCAACATATTTAAGCAACACTTGTTTTTGTGGCCAAGAAGCACATTAAGTCAATTTGGGACAATTTGCCAAAGCCAGCGTGGGGATAAAGAGAAAATATCATATTTCAAATGAAAAAGTGAAGGAAAACTTGAGGGCACAATGGTGCACATTACCAAACTAGACAACTAGTCACAATTATTTTTCAAAAGGTAAAGGGATTACCAGTTGCAAGACAACATTTTGTTTCATGGTTCCATTGTTCACCCCAAACAGACCAATAAACACATGAAGCCCTCATGGGAGATTGCACCGACCTGTAGACGGCCCTCTTGTCAGACTCCAGCTGGGCCTGGGGGTCGAGGGTCACGCTGACGGAGGCGTTTCCTGCTGCAGAGGCTGCTGGGATGTGGACCTGTGGGGTCTTGGTGTTCTGCTGAGTGGTGCCTGTCATCTGAGGACACAGAAAACCACACCAAAATGATTTAACCCTTCAACTTTTGTTTTTCACTGCTCACATTGTTTTCATATTGGTCTTTAGATTAAGAGTTTAAACTGAGGAGGGTGAAATAATGTTTGCTTCAGTCCTCAGTACGTAAGAAAAATAATTAGCCCCATACTGGTCACGAGGCTGTATGTAGACACTTCAGTGGATTGAGCTAAATGCTAACATTAGCATGCTAACATGCATACCGTTACCAAGCCCCACACATTCGGGTCAGTCACATGAACTCATTTGGGCCCAAAAATACTTTTTCACACTGATGTTAATTTGAAAAGAGACAACTGTGTAAATCAGACTATTGTATTTTACTTCTTTTTTTATTTGTATTAACTTCACAGTACGGAAAAACTCAAGGTTCAAGGCTTTTAGTATGTGAACATAGCTACAGTGTAGTTATGACGATGACAATCTTAGGTCACAGGCTCCTCCAACAGTGCAACACAATACAACTGAAAAAAATAGTGCAAGTAAATACAAAAAGAAAAATAGTAAAAAGTGAAATTGTACAATAAGAATCTACAGGTTATTGGACTATGGACTATTGGACTTGGTTATATATTAGATACGTAATTTCTAAGTAGCAGCCAGATGAATGTTATGTATGTTGTTTTAAAAGTTCAGGTGTTTAACAGTCTTCTGGCCTGTGGGATGAAACTGTCCCTCAGTCTGGTGGTCTTAGTCCTGATGCTGCAGTACCGCCTGTCAGAATGAACCGGACCTCACCTCCGACGCTGTATCAAGTTCTCTTTATAAATCCATGGCCATGACACAGCTAGCCTGTTATCATTTACCATGTCCCCTATCTTAAGTTAACATGCATTCATTTGTTACTTAACACTTAACAAAAGTACAATGGAGCCTGAGGGGGATCATTCGTTTGCAACTTGTTTGAATACTAAAGGTTAGGATATCAGAGCATCTTTCATGGCGAGCCATCTATAGTCTGTGAGATATTTAAGTCGGGGGGAGTGACATGCTTCACGAACACCATCCGTTGTCTTCTTTATCCTTTTCCACCCCACTTTTGTCTCCCATTTGTTCTCTCTGAGGAAATGAGTCTTACAACCCCCACGCATTTCTTTTTTTGAGTCGGTGGGGTGGGAGGAAGCTTCAAGTCTTAATCCCAGCACCAAATGGGAAATAAATTAGCTTCTTCACACTTAACTAGCTCTCATTTGCATTTACCGAGCACACAGACTGCAACTCGGAGCTCTCCCATGGCACTAATCCTCTGGGCGAACAGGCAGAGGTGGTGGGGGGGGGGGGGGGGCCTCATCCTGCCACAGGTACACTACATTCAGCTCACTGACCTGTGGGGGGCATCACGTGTGTATTTAACACTGCACGCTGGGGCCCGACCTCTTATTCTCACACTTTGACATACTGTAGGCATCACTTATGTCTTAATTATTAAATATAATTCAACCTTACACTTGGGATCTGTGAGACCTGAGCTGTAGAACAAGGTTACATACAATGGATGTTCATTTGCTCTGTGAGTTAACAATGGTTTTACACAGCACCAAACCTCAAAAAGGAGTAATCTATTTGGATTTCTGTTATTGGTATTTTATTTATTAACAATATTTCAACACATTAATCATTAGTTAATGTGAAAAAAGTGGGTGTTAACAGAACCCAAAGGGAAAACTATGAGTTGTATTTGTTTTGATGTCAGAATGGAAAGAATGATACAAAAAATGAATACATGTAATAATAATTTAACAAAATAACAAGTATCTACCGGTACTATGAAACATTGGGCGATATTTTTATGCTATACTGATTATGAAGAAATGTAACTTTTAAGGTAATGCCTGTACAAATATATGAATATATGACTAAATAGGTCATTATTTATAAGGTTTAAACACTGCATGCTAATCAGCCTAAACGTTTGAATTGTCCCTAAGATAAAAATTCATAAATTGATTAATCTGATTGGCGCACAATATGAACAGAGCACAGATTACACAAATACAAAAATCTAAACAATGAATGAACCTGAGGAATAGCTTTTTGGGCCTTTCACATTTCTTTACTCTGGAGATTGAGTTGGTATTCAAGCATTGATGTAGAGTCTGATGAAGCTCTGACCTGTTGGCTCTCCTGGTACGATGGTGGAGGAACGCTCTGGGTGGCCATCATTGTCACTGCAGGTGCTGGAGACACATTTTGCATCATGGGATAGCTTTACATTTAGACTGTGAAAGAAACAGAAGAACAAATAAATTCAGTGTATAGAAATAAAGGAATGATTGTTATTTCTATCACAGCAGCAGCCAGCAGGTGTTTCTATGATTAAATAATGTGATTCTCACGCTACATCTCACTCTTGCCTCTCACACTCCTTTCACCCTTCTCCATTAACTCATCTCTTGTTCCTGACTCCCCTCAGTCCCCCTCAGCATGTATTGCAGAGCAGACTGTCAGCCGGATGATGTATTAATACTGAGTGATCTGACAATGCTACCAAGCAGAAAGAAAAGAGAGCAACACAGACTCAATCATATGAGCCTTTTACAGAAATACTTTACATACCAGCAGGTTCATAATGACACCGCAAACAAACCCGACTGCTTGTTTACCAATTACAGACAGCTATGCTTGTTTACTAATTACAGTATAGCTGTCTTTAAAGCAGTGCATTCTGGAGGAGTCACCTTGGTCCTCTCTGTGTGTTGGCTGCTGGTGTTGTTGTGCTGCTGTCTCCGAGCCAATCAAGAGGGCTAATTAGGGCTCTTGTTGGCGGGCTAATTGCTATTGGCCGGGACCCCACAGGGCTGAGGGCGGTACCCTGTGGAACACCGCTGTAACCCCCACCCCACACACACACACACGCACGCACGCACGCACGCGTGCACGCACGCACGCACACATGCACACACACACACACACACGCACAGACCCCCTACCGCAGCAATTAGGCTCAGCAGGTGCTCCCTCCTGAAGCTACATATAACCTATGTGTACACACTGCATGAAAATGTCCTGTAAGTTACCAGTTTGACCTGAGGGGGGAAAGGCTGCTTAGATAAATATGAGGGTAAACTTTATCAAAGCTTTCTAACCGTACTAAAACCAATATAAAACCTATAACTGTAAGCCTGGACAAACGGATGTATACAGACACTATAAAGTTCAATATAGCGCTTTTAATGGACTTCAACATTCCTTTAAAATCAGGATGTTTGCTGAATATCTCGAGCCACTGGGGGAAAATATTTGTAATAATCACAGCCAGAATATGAAAGGATCATGCGAATACTATAAATGGAAATACAAACTGACATCATAACAAATGTAAATATACCATAAATGGGCTAACTATACATGTGTTAATGAATACCCCAGACCCACTTCATAGGAATATTACAGGAACATTAATGAGTGTGTGTCTAATTCTGGCATAAAGGAACTCTTACGCTGCAATCAGCACTTTCAAACCCTGCTCTATGCTCCTCCTGTAGTTTCACTCATCTGTGAGTTGAGCCCTGATTTATCAAATAAAAAGTCTCTTTTCAGGTTCTAGCTGAAACACAGGAAGAGATGTGAGCAGCTGATCGGGACAATACAAATCATCAAGTTTCCCGCCACTGAGAGCCAGACTCAATGTCTCAGACTTCTCCGTCAGACACAAGACAACTGGCTGAGAGCGTCTCCATCTGAGAGGCATCCAAATGCACCACTGCTGCCACCATGTTGGTGTTAAAGGATGGTTATGTGTCATGGACAATTCGTAATTTGGCGTTTTTGTCACAAATCTGCATGTTTTATCTTGTCTGCGTGAAAACATACTGTGTGTGTGCAGTGTATGCATGTGTGTGTGGAAATGGTATTTCATTTGACTTAATTTCCTCCCATGTTTGTAGTTAGTGCAGCACTAGATGTTTGCAGTGTGTGTGTTCACACTTCTGTGTGTGCCATGTGTGTGTCTCTGCGAGTCATCTTGTGTACTGATTGCGCCTCCTGGTTTCTCTTCTCATTCCAACTGGTATCAGCTGAAATGCATCTTCTCTGTTATCAGTGCTCATTTTAATTGCAAATGCAGTCAGCGTGATAATGATTGAATGGAAAATTGCACATTAATTGATGAGACTAAAGATAAAGCAATTCCAATTACTGCAGTATTTTAGGCAGCCTCTCAAGTTTCGCCATCCCTCTAAGGACCAAACGCCAAATTTGAGCAGGCAATTGTGCATCCATAAATGACAAATATGCGTACAAAAACATGCCATGCAATGTTTACTACAGCATGAAAGTACGCAGCAAAAACACCAACAAACAAGAAGATTTTGTTTCAACAGTCAAATAAAAAACTCACACAAGCAGACAATCTGATCAAACTAAAAGTCAAACTCTCTACGACAAAAGAGACGATAATCATGTGGAGCTACTCTCTCTGAACTCGCCATAGGTTTACTGTAACACAATAAGTCATACAATTCATTTTGAAGACAAATGACATGTTTGTTCCTCAACAAAGGCCTTTGAATTATTACAGAGTTCATAATGCATATCAATTGAAAAGTGCCTGTAGTCGCAATCAAAATTCAAAAGCAAGCATAAAATAGAAAATGAGAAGTAGGCATAAAATTATTCCAACAAACATCAAAGGGTTTTGAATTTGGATTGGAGCAGTTGTACCCTTTCATCGGATTCTGTGCAGCAAGAAAAGCTTCTATTCAGCATTCAACTTCCAACAATCCTCTGACAGCCCGGGCCTCTGCTGCGTTGATGTAAGGTGAGTCTGTGGCATGGCTGCAGTTACACCCCGTTTACCACCACATTGAAAACAAATGTGATCACTGCCTCTGGCCTTCACACCCCACCATGTCCATAGACTCGTCTGCTTCGGTATGAAAGGTGAATTTATTGTACAGGGTTGAACTTATATCAAATGTGGAATAGGAATGCTTCCTGCTGCAAAACCAAAGCGACATAAAACCTGATCTGCCATGTGGTTCCAACACAAGAAGTGTCACAGAGAACATGTCTTGCACTCCGGATTGTGACCTGGCAGGGGTTTTGCAACGGATGATTAAAAGCAAATGTGTGGTGTACAAAGATGTGACTCTCTCTCTTGTCAAACTCCAAACCTGAAATAACCATGTTGGTGAAGTAGATGGTTGATGTCACTGTAATCTGATTTGAGTTTTACTCTCTCTCTCCTCCTACCAAAGGATGGGGAAGAGGTACCGCTTCATGCAAGCAACTTGTAGGCTGTACAGCAATACGTCAAGCTAAATGCTAACATCAGCATAATAAAATGCTAATGTTTAGTGAGTTTAAGTGCCTAGCTGTATGCTAATGCTTACAGCTGAGGATGTTGGTAATGTCATTAGGTAGTTTGGTCATTGATTGCCAATAGCGCCAACACATTTTGCTTCATTTTTTTCTTTAAAGGTCACCTATCATGCTATTTGTAGGCAATAGCTTAGGTCTCAGATATATAAAAATATATAAAAAACATGTCTATGAAGTGTTTTGCTCAAAATACCAAACAGATCACCCATTCTAGCCATGCCTCATATCCCTCCATTTCACTTCCTGTTTCAAAAGTGCTGATTTGGGGTATAGAGCTGAGCTCATGCGGGAGATTCTACTGGCAGCTACTGCGGTGATGAAACGCCATATCATGGATTATCAAGGATTATCTCTGAAACAGTCTGGAGCTCAAAGGCTTTCTGTCTTGCCGGTTATACCACAAGGTGAGTTCCTTTTTATTTCCTGCTTCTTCACACACATGCTCTCCAGTACAGGTTAGCTCTGAGTGTTAGCGATGCTAATGTAAACATGCACCGACCATATTATGTCCAAAAGAGTCGGGCATTGTTTCTGATAGCAACGTTTCTGATAGGGCCGTTGGTGTAAAGCCAGCCTACATTTTAGATATTACGTCATATCGGACACAAATCTGGATCAGATCCGTTGTAGCCCCGTTTTTAGAGATTTGGGTACGGAGGAAAATAGAGAGGGTTTATTTTCTGACGCTGCGTGAGTTCCCTGACACACCGGGGACACATATTCATGTATAAAAGACATCAAGAAGTGCATTTTGCATGATAGGTCTCCTTTCCATCATCATCATCATCACATGTTACTTATTAGACGCTTTTATCCAAGCTTTTATCCAAGCTTTCCAAGAGTAATACATGAATGAAAACAGAAACAGTGTATCACAGCTTTAAACTCAATGGAAGATTTTGTAGAAATGATGGCAGATTAAAGCAACCATCTGATACCTGATCTGATATAACACACATGCCTGAGGGAGAGAACCATCGCGGTGGTGGTGAAGTCCAGAGGGACTTGGCTTGGCAACTGGAAGGTCACCAGTTCAAGTCCCGGCAAGACCAAGTGCTACAGAGGTGTCCCTGAGCAAGGCACCGTTCCCTACACTGCTCCCCGGGCGCCGTTCATAATGGCAGCACACTGCTCCTAACACAGGATGGGTCAAATGCAGAGAAACCATTTTGTTGCATAGGCCTACTGTGTAATGACAATACCAGCAGCAAAAGCCTCTCTGGGATAAAAGGAGCCAAGAAGCTGTCATGTGCACACCCTCCCATCAAAATCTCATTTCATCTGCCCTGTTTGAGGTTGTTGGTGAAGAGGTTGACCTGCAAATGCAATGAATAGCATTTGGAAGTGGGTATGTCACCTTGGTCAGATATTATGCATCTTGAAAGCCATGCAAGAGAGGACGATGATTAAATAAATCAGGTGTTTTTGAATATGAGTAGGATCTAATCATGGCCTTATTGTCAGGCCTGATTTACAATGCAAACACCGAGAGGAGAGGCCTTGATGCCGTCGAAGAAAATGGTGGAGGGAAGGGTGGAATGGTAATGAGAATAGAGGAGGGGAGGAGGAGCCCTGTGTACACACTTGTGGTCAGACTCAACACAACACAGAAATCTGAAAAACACACACAGGAGTGAGCATGCATGCAAACATATGCTATTTAACGAACAAATGCCAACATTAAACACAAAGATAGCAAAGCTTCAACCAGTGTAGTCCTGAGGGCAATATCACTCACTGCCTCTCGCTGTAATGCACAGGCACACTTACTTACACACGCACACACACACACACACACACACACACACACACACACACACACACACACACACACACACACACACACACACACACACACACATACACACACACACACACACACACACACACACACACACACACACACACACACACACACACACACACACACTCAGAGGCGCAAGTGCATACACAGCCCGAGGCGAATATAGTCTCACTAGTGGTCTAAGGGCTACAAATCCCCGTCAGGCCAAGTCCACACTCCCACACCACCTCATTAACCTGAGCCGGCAGCCCCCCTCCCCCCCACACCCAGCCTCCAACACCCTGCTCCTCACACTTACAATTCATACAAGTATCATTTATTCACCAGCGCTTGTTTATTGGACTCATCCCACCAGATGGATAAGGAATGGATGTGAAGCCTGGTAAAGGACACCTCAACATTATGGTGGAGCTAGTAACTCTGAGTTCAGCCACATCATGGAAGAACAGGCAGTGCTTCGTGGCGGTTGTTTGAAAGGTTTTGTGTCAAGAACAAAAAAAATAAGCATGTTGGTGAGATAGCTGGTTGATGTGCTGTGATGTTATGCGTTGTATAGTGCTCTTGAACACAGCTCAATTCACTCGAATGGGGGATACATGAATTGAAAGTATATGCAAGAAACAGAAAAGAGTAAACGCTTCATGCTCGCAGCTCTGTGAGGCTTAGCTAAATGCTAACATCAGCATGCTAAAATGCATTTTTAGAAAGTTCAACAACTGTCATATCTGAGTTCAACACATTAGCATACTGACAATGTTGGTAATAATATTTTTGCTTAATTTCGTTTAATGTTGTAATAGAGCATGCATAACCTATCACAAAGCAGAAAAGCAATGGGATTGGATAAGTGCAGTGGACCTTGAGAAAATCACCCCCCATAGCATCTTCAACCTCCAGGCCAGACCTGCCGGAGCCAAGGCCACCCAGTGAGCGCCCGGGAAAAGAGTGAGGATGTTCCGGAGCAAAGCTAACCCAGCTAGCACGTAAAGACGTTTCCACTACCCAACCTGCTGTCTGGTTGCAGGAAATTAAGATGGATGACATTAGAGTCTTACCCAGCAACGTGTGATCCAAAAATGTTGCTGTGCATGTGCACATTGTCTGGATTAAGTATCTGCCATTGAAAGGCGAGCCGCAGCACAGAGTGCAGAGTCCGTTGTTTGGAAGGTGTTGTGTCAAGGGTCAAAGTAGAGAAATGTGATTTGATACCTCTGCAGTGTTCTAGAAGTGCATTAGTACACGTAGTACATGTTGCCAAGTATATTTGTCTAATGTCTAGTCAGCTATGTCTTTACACTTGATATAAGACATAATAACTTAAGAAGAAACAATGCAGTGAGATATAGGCTTTGGTTTGAGACAATGCATCTTAAGTATCTTGTTAAGTCAGAGACTCTTTTTTTTTGTATATCAGATAAACAAATGCTGCTGTGACTTGTTTTCAGAAAACACATTTCTTTTGGAAAATCACCAACTAACATGAGAACATAGAAAACATTTCTGGCTTATTTTGTAACACAACATTTCCTGATTTTGGTAAAATATAGTTCAAAGTAATCTTTCCTAGCTAATTACAAGATCTCAATCATCTTAGTATCCCATCTTATTTCATTACATCTTACCAAGCTAACTTGCACTTGTTCTACAGCAGATTGTTTGACTTATTTTCAAGCGAACACACCTTGTTTTTCTTATTTGTTACTTGATTTTGGAGCAGCATTTTTTCCAGTGTATTACCCTTTAGCAGAAAGGGCCTGTTGCTAAAATAGTACAAAGGAAAGTAAGAGCTTCTATAATCTGTTATCACTTTTGGCTGAGCAAGTACCGATTTATAATATGGCAATAGAGCGTGGGGAAATACATACAAAAAGAATCACCAGCTACAAAGAGTCACCTACAAAGAAATTGCAATGATCAGAATCTGTTATAGTCCCACAAATGTAAACCCTAAACCTACATTCAGCTTATTCAGCTCAGTGGAATAAACTGATTTTTAAAAAAAAACAAAAAAAACTCATTCTCTGCATCCTCATTGTAAACATGATGCTCCTTGTCCTTTGCTGTGTTCTCACTCACAGGGCTGACTTTACTCAAATGATTCCTTCGACTTGTCCTTATCAATTTCCAATGACATTTTGGACTTGAATTTAAATCCATAACCTTTCCCGATTATTCTTTCATACTGAACTTCTTAATGAACGCCCTTCACATATTCAAATATGCCCCACAGCCATAATGAAGACACACGGAATCTCCCGGGTACGCCAGTTTGCAAGATTCATCGCTTTCGTGCTGCTGACAATAGCATCAGTGCTCCAATCTGACTGCAATTCTTGTTTTCTTTGTATTTATGCAAATGTTTGTTTGGATATTACCCATTCCGGTCTGATTGTGTTCCTTCCTGCTTTAAAAAAATAGATTAAAGTCTCAATAAAATGGATAGTGGTAAAACTAGAGTACAGTGGAATTATTTTGTAATTCCCCAAGGACAAGTGGTTTGCATGCAAATAACTTCATTAGCATAGCTAAAAGCCCTTCTTATAATGAGGTGAGATTTTTTTCTTAGGAGGCTGAACATATAAGACAAAGTTAAAAGGAATGTTCTAGCTGCAGGTAAATAATTGTTCCATCTTTAATCATCTGGATCAAAGTGTACCTGAGTTTCAACCTCTTCTGATGAAAAAGAAAAAGGAATGAAGTTAATATGAATATTTCTATAATATTACATTAAAATATAAAAAAACACATCGAAAACAATAGAATAGCATATTGATTATGTTCCTTTTTAAATTACCTTTGAATTCGATCTCATGTACTTTCCATATGGGAAAGAATTTGACTAAAAGTTGTTTTCTTCGTCCACAGAAATCCGGATTTTAGAGATATTTTCTATAATTATTTGGATCATGTTACATCAACAGTTACACATTTTAAACTGCTTCTTAATCAATCTGGCACATGCATTGGATTGGATAACTACGATGGGTAATTAAAAGGGACGAAGACAGCAGAGCCAAAAAAACTTGTATTAAATAAAGTACAATATCAGATGGATAGGGAAAGGTTATGTATCCTATACAATTAACCCACAAATTAAATTAGCAGGATTTGTTTATATGATTGATGTCTGTGTCAAATTAGTTTTACAATAATCCTAATTTAAGATACTTTGATGAAATCTCTAAATGTATTCATAAGGACGTCACTGTATTCTAGCAGCACCATATTTGGGTCTGGTCACAGCTTGTAATAACAACAGAAAAGAGGGAGGAGGATCCATCTAAAGTTCACAACTATCGATAGAAGTTAGTCAAATGTTCTCCTGAAATGATGCTCTGTTGGATGTGACAACCCACGCCAGAGAGACCACATTTACTGTAAAGTCAAATGCTACAACATCCTCGTGTGCACTTATTAACGTTAAACCAGCTTCCCATTGGCTGCAGCTCAAATATGCCACCGTTTTGTTTCCTCCTAGTAGGTTACATTATACTGCTCAATTCTCCTAAAACAAGAACATGGAAATGGAAATGATCACCTGGATATACAACATATGGCACATGGCGACCAAACGGACCTGCTTCAGTGAACCTATTTTAGTTTCAGCTTTGTCGTGGATACATTTAAACAAACTGGCGCTGCATCATTTCCTAAAACAAACACACCATGCAGGCACAAAACACGCACACTCCTTGAAAGCGGGTCGGTGGGGTACGTGGGTGGAGAGTGCCAACATTGCACTTTTTTTTCAAAAACCTCAATGTGAATCACTGTTGTAACTGCAGTTCAGCATGCTAACATAAAATGCTAACATATTGATGTTAAGCATGGATACTTTTTAAAGTGCCAATAATAAAACGTTTGAATTAACTAATCATTATGAAATACATGTTGATTGCACAATGTAATGAAGTATAATGACACCATTGTAGTGTGTTTAAAATAGTTCCCTGTAAGCCTCTCTCTTCAATGCAACTCTGTCTCTGGTTTCTAATCGGCCTTTATCCAATAAAAGCCCTACACTATACACGGGTTCACACGGGAGAGAATTTCACAAAGAGGCAACTCAACAAAATATCTTACAATATCCTCCGTGGAACACCTACAACTTGAACTGTAGAAACACTACCGGTTTGTTCCACTGAGCTAGATCAAATAAAAACAACAAACCTGCCACTTGTTGGTTAAAAACTACCGCGGGTATTACTCTGCCTGTATTGTAGCACTGAGATTGGGTTTCTAGGCCTTTGGGATTCTATTTATTAATTAGGATAGTAACATCATCCAGGCTGCTAGCAGTAGAAATGTTGTATATTTACAAGAAGATCAATCTACTAGTTCATATTAACATACATGGATGGACAAACAATGTGTCATATCACCATGTTGACTGTGCAGTTAAGAAACAAATCTTTGTGAAAGTAAAGTAAATAAAGTCATCTGAATACAGACAGGAGGAGAACGTTTTTTCTTTCCACTTTAACATGTTCACCCTCTTAGTTTGGCACTTAAGCAAACTAAAACTTTATAATTAGCATCAAAATCAGCTAAGGCTGGAAACGTCATTCGTATAGTTTTGGTCATGAACGAATATTTAGGTTTGGACCACAGCAGTGGACTGATCAACTTCCTATCATATCTACCAATGGTCTAGCGCTGTGTGCTTTATTGAGAGATGGACCGACACATTATTGGTTTGGTGTTTCATGAGAAACATTAACACTAAGAAAATATAAAATGTTGCAATTTTTTTTCTGATGGAGTTTATTATGGGTAGGTATGGGTATCGTTAGGATTTTATTGATACCGATACCGTTACTGCTTATCGATACCGGTATTTTTCGATACTCTTATCGATACTTTTCAATAATTTGGTGCTCAAAATTATATACATGATTACAAGATGTGAAGATTAAACAACAGTCATTTTATTGTAATGTATTTGTATTTATTATTTAATGTAACTTTTTCAATGTCATATGCAAGAAATAAGATCAATGTTTATATGGCGTAATTTAAATTAAATACACTGTTTTAATTTAAAGCTGTTTTATTCTGAAAACCGTAAATTAAATACACTGTTTTTTTGCATGCTGACAGGCAGAGAGATACTCTCATCAGTCCCTCTGATAGGGCATGAAGTTCCAAGCTGAGCCACGAGATTTGGCACAAGAGCAAAGTTTGGGACATGAGAGCAGAATCCGCCCTCCATAAAAACAGCAGAGAAACTGTAAAGGAGGAGATGAAATGCAAAGCAGTAAAAGAACAGTGGCATGATGGGGGCTGCAGATGTAACTGGGCCAAAGGCTGCCTAAAGAGTTACAGCGGATGGATTCAACAGCTGATGGACTGAAGAGAAGACAGAATCAGAGGAGTTGGCATGGTCGATTAGAAGTGAGGAGGCCTGGTCACGGCTTGAGAAAACCAGAGGAGACGAAAAGGGAAACGGAAATGAGTGAGTTTTCACATAAACACACTTATTCACAAAACGCACAGACCACATTTAAAGAACTTGAATTGACTTGATAAATAAGTGAAGATAAAAAGTTGTCTTACCCATGAATCAATCAATTGGTAAATTAAAATAGCAGTAAAGAGGAAACTATTAAAACACTGAGGGTACTACCCCTCACACCAGATACTGCCTGGTTTTCGGACCCCCCCAGACCCCCCCAATAAAGCAAAACTGCACGTTTCAGAGTAGCCTTTTATTGTGGCCAGCCTAAGGCACACCTGTGCAATAATCATGCTGTCTAATCAGCATCTTGATATGCCACACCTGTGAGGTGGGATGGATTATCTCGGCAAAGGAGAAGTGCTCACTATCACAGATTTTTTCAGATTTGTGAACAATATTTGAGAGAAATGGTTATTTTGTGTATATAGAAAATGTTTTAGATCTTTGAGTTCATCTCATGAAAAATGGGAGCAAAAACAAAAGTGTTGTGTTTATATTTTTGTTCAGTGTACAAACCATTGATGAAATGACTTCTGTTTTAAATCCTTGATAAAGGAAGGAGTGATTGTTACATGTCCAGACACCCATGGTTCCACACACTGCTAAAGAGGTTAACATGGTTCTTTAAGTAGACCAGAATTGAAGATAAATACAAATAAATGATTTATGAAATACATGGCAGATCCTAATAATGTTTTGACTCAAGAAAATAATTATGTGCACAAGTTTCTGAAATAGATCTATTAGACATTTTAATACAGATTAGGTGTAAATAAACTGTAGTAGTAGTACTATAAGCAGTGTTGGGAGTAACGCCGTTATTTTTGGTAGTAACTAGTACTTTAACGCATTACTTTTTAAATGCAGTAACTCAGTTACCGTGACTACATGGTGCGTTACTCCGTTACTGCGTTAGTTTTTTTATATAGTCAACAGCCAGGCGAACAGAGATGAGAACTGTACTTAAGTACAGTACTTGAGTAAATGTACTTAAATACTTCCTGTGTCACATGCGGAGACGGGCTGTGGGCGTGTTTGTGTTGTTTACTAACAAGACTATCATGGCGGCGGCCATGATTTCACTTTTGTCGAGCACAAAGAAAATAAAGTTTCTGTTAAATGTAAGTTGTGTCTTGGCGGGTCAAAGATCCTATCTACTGCCCAAACCAGTAATTAAAATCTCTTAAAACATCTGCAGAAACAACATGCTGGGACGAAGCTAGTAGCTAAGACCACAGAGACTCAGCCGACGCCACTCCACCTCCACCTAACGGCCCGTCTACACTACAGGCGTCAAAAAATGCTTTCAACGCTTCGCCCATTCATTTGAATGGGGTGACGTAGGATATTTTCAAACTTCGCCGAACTGCATTGTGGGTAGCATGGCAAGGCGTTGCAAGCATCGCGAGCGTCTATCGGCGTCAAAAGTTGAACAATGTTCAACTTTTGAGGCTCGATGCTTGCTCGAAGCTGGCGTCAGCCAATCAAATCCCGTTTTTGCAATTCCCGCCAGTACAAGCGCTAGCCAATCAAACCGCGTGCAAGCTGGGAGAGCCAGACCGCAGTTCATTTCCTCATATTCCAAACGAGAAATTACGGTAGCAAATCACCCGGTTCTTTCCGACCAGAACTATTTACCGGGATACAAACCGGAGGAACCAGGCATGGAGGGAGGAGGCAGAGACAGTGGATGAAACTGGTAGGTTTTCGCCTGTTTGGGGATTTTATATCCAGTTTACTTAGTTTTAACATTGCTATTGCTTTGTATGTCGGGGGCGGGAGATTCATGTGATTGGTTGTTGGTCGCCTTGGGCGCGAGAAATCGCCAAGCCTTAGACACGCCCAGCTTCAAGCTTTTTCGATGCCTGTAGTGTAGACGGGCCGTAAGCAACAGCGGCTGGATTTTAACCAAGGGACTGCTGGCCAGGGAAAAGTCGATAAAGCCATTGCACGGTATGTTGTAGAACACATGCAGGCTATTGCTACAGTGGAGTCACCCGCTTTCAGGGAGCTAGTTAGCATGATAGCATGTCCGGGCGGCACACGGCATATGGGACGGAACACTTTTTCCAACTACCTGGAGAAAGAATATACAAAAATGGAAAGCCAGCTAATATCGATGCAATCCAGATTACATATAATGCATGTCAAGTTGATCAACAGATTGTATTATTCTCCAATGCAATAACAGTACTGAAAGGAAGGCTATAAGGGCATTAATGGGAGCCCTTTTTGCTAAGTAACTAAAACGTTACTTTTCACAGTAACGCATTACTTTTTGGTGTAAGTAACTAGTAAAGTAACTGAGTTACTTTTGAAATGAAGTAACTAGTAATGGTAACTAGTTACTGGTTTTCAGTAACTAGCACAACACTGACTATAAGGAAGTTACATTTTGTACCAAGTTTCAGGAAATGTGGGAAGTAGATGTCCCAATGAAAAGTTAGAACCATCTTGAAAATGATAGTTGTAATAGTGAATGAATAGAATGGCACTCCGCATATGACAGGTTTTTGAAGAAAAAGGATACCTGCCTACGCTGAAAGACTCTGCAGAGTCACATGGCCAAAAGACTGAGACCAAATGACTTTTGACCCTGACAGTGTTACTTGAGAAAAGCACTGTAAATTACTGACTGGGGTGTACCTGACCAAACTTGACAACCTGACAGTGTGACTGTGAATGTATGTCTGCATGTGATCAGTGTAACTGCATGATTTTAGAACAATAACTAACCAAGCATGCTTTTGGACTAACACATTATTTTGGAGCTCCAAGGGAAACGAGAGGTTTCCTAAAATTCCACAAAAATGGAAAACCGCACATGTGACCCGTTTCTAATCTACTTGATGATATTTTACTCCCACAGGAGTTGGCGGTTTGCAAATGTAAAACTCAAATCTGAAGATTCTTGTTTCTTTTAGGACTGAAAGACGGAGAGAAACACTTATTTTCACTGAAGTGTTTAGAGTGGAAAATAATGGATGTAAAATTGTAAATAATTTGTGGTATTTCCCTATAACAAATGATTACCTGAAAGTTATTTTCCCCATTACAGGATTTTGTTACACATGGGTTCAACTCGGATGTTCAAACAGAGCATTGAATAATAGTTTTAGAATGAACCTGCATGCTGACATGTTTCTAAATATTGATTGAATTATAACAGGTAAAGCAGATGCAGAATCAGTGGCCAAGGGGCTACTGTGAGAGATGTAATTCCAGAATGGAATACTGAAGAAGTTGACCTGTGATAATGAAACAATTTGTGGATTTTTTAACAGATATTAGAGTAACTGCGGTTTTGAAATATAGAAAGAACATATTACAGTTAAGCTAAAACATAGTAATGTAATGAGAAGGAATTTAATTTAGACAACATCCTGTCTCTAGCCTGGTAAATAATTTGAAGTAAAAGCCATAGACTTTATTTTTTAGGTCATTATGGGGATATAAATGAACACAAGACAAGGGCCATTTAAATTCACAATAGAAAGACATTTGATGACAGTATGTTGGAATACATTTTTTCAGCTTGATAATAGACAGGTAGAAGCAGTATTGCCAGGTGCAATTGATGGGATTTCTGCACACGATCCAAGCAGAGAATGACGTACCTTACAGGACAGATACACTCAGGAAATCATTCACTTTGACAGCATCATGATTTTAGTAATTTTTGAATCCATTACATTAGTGTGTGTCTTTACCACAAACAGGAGTAGTTCATTATTATATTTAGATTTAAAAAAAAAAAGGATTTCAAGGATTTTATTTAGGAATAACAGGTGCTCATCAGAAATTCAGAGCTATTGAAATATGTTATTTAGTTCACCTAAAGATGTTGGAGTTTTATTTTGTTTGTAACATGGCACAGGCCAAGTATTAAGATTCTGAAGCTACACTGGAGAAGGTCTACAGTTAATTTGGAAAGCATTAATATTAGAAATAATAAGCACACCATCTATAATTTACAGAGATAAAAATACATACATGTGGTTTAAACAAAGTGAAGATTAGTTAGTAGGAAAAGTAAAAGTAATGTTGATAATGTAAAATGTTAACTTTATGAAAGCTAATTTGGAAAAAAGAAGGTTTCCAGTTAGCTATGAGAAAAGGTGTAAGTGAAAGAGCATGTGTTTGACATGTGAAAGTATGAAATGTTACTAGAATATCTTATGAACAATCAAAGGGCTGTAACTCAATATTAAATGAACCATACTCGCAGAACACCCCACAGACAGCAGAACTAAATGATCCAAGGAGGGAGTTTTTAGCTAAAGACAGCATTAGGGTGCCTCCTGATGAGTTTAAAGATAGAAACCAAATATCAGCGGGTTTTGAAGTAATATTCCTCTGTCCCACAATCAACAAGGATGTGGATGGGGTGAACCATATCTACTATAACCAGCAGAGATTCATAAATTACATCAGAGACGTAGTCAAAAGATTACATGAACAGTTAGATAAAAACAGACTGATAGACATTAGTTGAAAAAAGGGGTGTATGCAAAAGCTGAAGAGGATGAAATTGTTTAAATAAAGAACTTTATATTTAGCTATTTTCAGATAGTTTAATCTTTCTTATATTTTGTGATTGAACAAGTGCCTTTACACTGAATACAGTATGACGATGATTTATGATGTGAAAGGAGGGAATTAGACGTTTTCCATACCAAGCCAATTGCTGTACGTTGGGATATGGTGTTAATGCGATATGAAATCCGAAAAACATTTTTAAAAAAAAATTAATAATACTTTATTCCGAGTGTGCTTGCTTTTCTCTTTGAAAGTCATCACATAACGGCATTGTAATACACGGTTCGGCTGCATTAAATATTACATATCTGCCGTAGTTCTGTATTTATAGAGCCCTGATGAGAAGACTTCTAGACAAACATGAGGAACTGAAAACGTGACGTGGATCATAAATATATCAGCAATTAAACAACATCTTCAATTTCTCTTCCCACAATACGTCTCCTTGCAGTAGCAACACCAATTCGGCTGACTTTTATATTTGATCCAATTGGTAGATTATATTATAGGTTATTTACACCATAACGGTGCACAGCTGAAAGATATTACTGATTTTCTTTGAATATAAGAATGTAAATACTGAGTTGAAAGAATAGTCAGGGGTTTTGGATGATGGGAGACACATCTATGGATTCAGAATTTCAATAGCTTGTGACGGGTACACCTTTCTGTCTATGATGTTTTACAAATCAGATATTAATGTGTAGAAATAAAACATGTGAAATAATATATTAATATATAGAAATTGTATTTATTGGGATAAACCCCTTGAGATGCACCATCTCGTTTTCAAGGGGGTGCCGACAATAGCAACAACTTACAGACATACATAAACAAAAAGACAAAAAGCAAAACATGACACACAAGACAAACCACGAACAGTCTATTAAGTAAAATTCAAGTAATACATACAATCATTACAATCATTACAATTTGAGAGACAGTCGAGCAGATCAGTTTCATCAATACCAGTTTCATCAATAACAAGTGCAGACCAGTTGAAAGTGAGATGATAATGCATGTTTAAACAGATTGCAATGATGCAAGAGTTCTAATAACAGCAGGTAAAGTATTCCAGTCTGTTGGGGCTTTGAACATGAACGCCAATCGATTTTTTTTGTAGAGGGGACAGAGAAATAAACCTGGACAGAGTGTCTAACTTGATGATTTGGCGAGTAGGGTACAAAATACTGCTTTAAATAAGGGGGATAGTTAAGATAAATGCATTTAAATATCAGCTGAAGCCAATGCGTGTGTCTTCTTACCAGTGGCGAACCGTGTCTATCAGCACTGGACCTTCTGTAGACACACACACCTCCCGCCGCTTCGTCGCATTCATCTAGATCAGGGCTCTCCAACACGTCGATCGGGCAGCTTTTCAGTTGCTCGCCGCTCGATTATCGATTATAGCATAGTAAGGTTGCTTCTTGATTTTTCGGCCGCGGCTGGACAATAACGTTTTTTTATTTTAGACATTTTTCTGTCACACGAATATCAAATTGGTCGGTGACGCAGTGATCAAGGAACAGACGTGACAGTGGCACAGCGACACCACACACGGACCAGTCTGCTTTCTCCAGGAACACCAGTCCAGAACCAACAGCAGAAGGACCCGCTCTGAATCAGGCCCTGTCGCTGCGGCTCAGGGAGGGATTTGTGTTGTACAGTTGATTTATTATGGTTTATAATTTAATGTCAAGACGAAGAAGAAGATGAAAAAGATGGCTGAACTCCATCCATCCATCCATCTTCTCCCGCTTATCCGTGATCGGGTCGCGGGGGTAGCAGTTCCAGCAGAGAGCCCCAAACTTTCTTTTCCCTGGCGACATCAACCAGCTCTGACTGGGGGATCCCAAGGCGCTCCCAGGCCAGCGAAGAGATATAATCCCTCCACCTGGTCCTAGGTCTACCCCTTGGTCTCTTCCCAGCTGGACGTGCCTGGAACACCTCCCTAGGGAGGCGCCCAGGTGGCATCCTAACTAGGTGCCCGAACCACCTCAACTGGCTCCTTTCGACGCGAAGGAGGAGCGGCTCAACTCCGAGTCCCTCCCTGATGACCGAACTTCTCACCTTATCCCTAAGGGAGACACCAGCCACCCTGCGGAGAAAACCCATCTCGGCCGCTTGTATCCGCGATCTCGTTCTTTCGGTCATGACCCATCCTTCATGACCATAGGTGAGGGTAGGAACGAAAATGGCCCGGAAGACCGAGAGCTTTGCCTTCTGGCTCAGCTCCCTTTTCGTCACAACGGTGCGGTAAAGCGACTGCAGTACCGCTCCCGCTGCTCCGATTCTCCGGCCCATCTCACGCTCCATTGTTCCCTCACTCGAGAACAAGACCCCGAGATACTTGAACTCCTTCACTTGGGGTAAGGACTCATGGCTGAACTGTTCAGTGTTAATCCTGTGGAGATGGAGATGGAGGTTATAAATCTCCAAAATCATGTTCAGTTTAAGTCTCAGCAAAACTCACAACATTTCTGGAGCCTTGTAGACCCAGAAAACTATAAGAACATTCACCAAGCAGCACTGAACATGTCTGGTTTATTTGGTTCTGTTCTACAGACCTTTGTGAAGCAGCTTTTTCTGGCATGAATGTCATGAAATCTAAATAGAGAACAAGACTGACTGATCAACATTCAAATGACTCTATTAGAGTGAACCTAAGTGGGTACACTCCAGCATACACCTCTATGGTGGACTCCATGCAGTGCCATTCATCTCACTAACTGTAAAAAAGAGTGAATGCACTTATTTGACCATAAGTGCATACGATGCTTGTCAGGTGGTGATTAAGGACATGTATGTGAATTTTCAGTGACTTACTTACTATATGGGCCATAATAATATGTGAGACATTTTCGTTTTCTTGGACCTTGATGTGAAGTTAAGATTTTAGATAAGCTTTAGGTATTGCAATTTCACACTAGTGTTAATTTCGTTGACTAAAACAATGACGAAATATGTTCGTCAACGACCTTTTTTTCCATGACGAAAGCGAGACGATGACGAGACGGCACCGACGGCAGTAAACAATAACTGTAACGAAATCATCATGCAATATCGTTGACGAAAAGTGACGAGACGAAAATGTAGTTTACTAAATAAAAACTATGCCAAAATCTCTCTTTACTTTCGTTGATGAAAAATGAGGAGACGAAATATTATCAAAGATAACGTTACATTTCTGATAGTCAGTTTTTCTCCCAGCAGTTCCACTTCCGGCGCTGCGGCAGGGCAGCAGCTGTGTGTCTATGCTGCAATTACACCGGGCAGCGGCAAAATATGAACTGTCAGGAAGACTCGGGTCTAACTCATGGTCTAACTAACCTTAACAGAAAATAAAATGGCAACAACAGGGCTTGGGAGCAGTGATCACACTCGCGTTAACCGAATACCCCCCCCGTCAGCGAGAGCGAGTGATAAATTGTGCACTCGACGGGTAATCATGGATTATGACGGAAATGTTACGATCCTGTCCGTCAAAATGACTGACAACGAAAAAGTCTAAAGCCACCACTGCTTGGGAGAAAGAAACTATTTGATATTTGGGCCCTTTTACGCTACAATGAGGCGGAGAAAAAAAGTGAATGTATTGTTTTATCAGAAGGGAAGCAATGTGGCCATAACACAGCTGGTAAAAACACCACAAACCTGACCATAATACTCTCTGCAAAGCTGCTTTCTAATCAACCTGTGTTTTTCATCAAATAAGGACAAGATATAATCTTATTGTGAAATACGTTTGACTAAAATTATTGGTTTTGGCTAGACTACTTTGACTGAAATGTTCTATAATCTGATGACTAAAAAGACTCAACAGTTTTCATTGACAAAAAGTAGACTAAAATAATTAGTTTTCTTTGACTGAAATAAGACTAAAATACTCAGACTTTTAGTCGACTAAAACTTGACTAAATAAAAACAGGATGAAGGTGACTAAATATGACTAAAAATAAAATGTAACACAGGACTAAGACTAAAACTAAATAAAAAAATAGCTGACGAAATTAACACAATTTCACACGTGTACAAAAGTATAGCTTAATTCAACTGATGAGTGCTATATGAATAAATGTAAGCGATGTGATGCAAGTAGCTCTTGGCCACTTTCATTTTTTCAAAGTAGCTCTCAGATGAAGAAATGTTGGAGACCCCTGATCTAGATCCTCTGTCTCGAGCCAGTTAACTAGCAGGCCTTCTAGAATACCCTGGAACCGAGGGAAACTCTGAAAGAATACGCCCATTGGCTACAAATCAATATATGATTGGTTGATCAAACTGTCAGTCCAAATGTACGCTCTCATTCAGTGCAACGGCCAGGGCATTCTATCAAGGATGTAGAATACCTTGTTGAAGGATATTCTACCCAGAGACCCAGAACAAGATCTGATTGGTTTCTTTCTTTTCTAACACAAAACCCCTGAAATGCGTAGTGCATGGTCCGAGAAGGACAAACAAATCAACGTAACACTGTAATATTACAGATCAACAACACAGATACCATTCTCATTTATTCATTTTATTACATTTTATTTATATAATTACATCGATTTTTTGTTTGTTTTATCTGAGTGTTCCAGGGTATTCTCTGAATACCTTGAATGCCCTGACGGTTCGCCACTGCTTCTTACATTTAATGAAGGCCATTTAAGTTTGTTATACATTGTGCAGTGATGTGTACGAAAAGGACAACCAAGAACAAATCTGCATAGTCTGTTGTAGGCTATGTTGAGTGAAGCAAGATCTGATTTATGTGCATTTTGGTAGACAACATCACAATAGTCCATAATCGGAAGAAGTTGAGAAGCAATTCTCTTTCGGACACTGAGCGTAAAACAATTGCGAGAGCGGTGTAAGACACCGATTCCGTAATTGACTTTTTGTATTACATGCTTTATATGTAGTTTAAATGAAAGTTCAGAGTCTAGCCATACACCAATATATTTAAAGCTATCAACTTTATGCAGAGAAGTGCCATCCTTACATGTTATTACTACATTAGGTTTGGAGTTGAGCTTCTGACTGGTACCAAAGACCAAGTATAAGATTTTGTTTTGTTGAGCAGTAGTTTATTGTGTGATAGCCAGTCCTGTAAGATATTAAAATCCGATTTAAGAGAGATCTGAATTTGTGAAAAGTCAGATTTGGATGTATATATGACAGTGTCATCAGCATAAAGGTGAGTACGACAATTAATGAGACAAGAAGATAAATCATTTATGTAAATAGAAAACAGAAGTGGGCCCAGAGTTGATCCTTGGGGTACACCCTTTTGTTGGAACAGGTCAGACTGTTTTCCATTAACAACCACACATTGCTTTCTATTGTGAAGGTACGAGTTAAACCATAACACTGTATTATTAGAAAGGCCAATGCCGTGAAGTTTATCCAAGAGCATAATATCCTGTACAATTATGTGAAAACATGAATAAAACTACACATCTTCAGATGTTATACATAAGTGTCCTACACTAATAATAAAAAGTTATTATGGCATTGTATGCTGTGTGTACCTTGTGTGCACCGCCTAGTGGTTAAAGCACGTTATTGAATTATGTTTTTAATATGTTATATTTGATGAAAGAAATATTAAGAGTACATACAAAATAGGTGGAAAGTAGAAGGTCAATGATAGAAATATAGAATATAAAAAATCAAGAAGATACTGTAAGTGATCTCTAGAATAAAACAGTTCAGTGCCGGATGTACAAAGATATTAATAGGAGGATGTGCAAAACAAACAAACTAATTAACCTTTATTCAAACATCAAAGAATACTTTAGGTTAAGGTCTTCTTTTAAGTAAGAAAAAGCTTTGGGGGTATCTACAGATAAATAGTAATCCTGACAAAGTACTTAACGTCTAATATATTGCTTTCCTGCAATGTTAACTATATTGAAGCACTTATTTTAACTGATATTATACATATGAATCATACTCTTATGTATGTAGATAGTATAAGAAATGTGCAGAATATGACAGTTTAATGGTGGAGGTATACACATACAGATATATTCAAAACCTTTATTTATTCAGGTAAAATCCCATTGAGATCAATGATCTCTTTTTCAAGGGAGACCTGTAATGCGCTGTTGAGGAACCTGTGACCCAAGTTTTTCATTCACTGCATAACTTCACCGTAGTTGTGTATATGATATGTCAATAAACCTTTGAAAATCTTGAAATCTTGAAAGGGATGTGCAAAATAGCCATTATACAGTCTTTAATTAACTATTAGTAGAGAATAACGAGTAATGAATATACTTTATAGAGATCTGCAGATAAATGTTTAGTCTTCTCAAGCACCAACTAATATCTTGCCTGATTGTTGGCACTTGACAATCACCTTTACCTGAATTGTACTCAGGTGTAACTAAAGTCTGATTTAAGGGTTGTTTATATTTCACATCATTAATCAGAATCTGAAAAGTAACTAAAATAAATGTAGTGGAGTAAAAATACCAGATTAACCTCTGAATTGTAGTGGAGTAGAATTACAAAGTAACAATGAGCTGTCATGTGGGTATATATTAATGCTGCACATTATGGACACAAGCAATTCTCACCCATTTATTAATTATATGTTTTAAATTTGATAACACCAATGTGTTTAATACTTGCAACTTCTAATTGTGGGAAACAACGAAAACGTTCCCAGTAAAGACGTCCCATAGAACATTTTGCCAAATACAATAGGCAGCATGTGTAGTTCTGGGGGGTGGGGCTGGTCCCGTTCGAGTCCAGTTTTGGATAGTCTGCCGTGGTTTCGTTCCATTTCAAAGAGCTGTTTGACGCTCGGCGTAACCTTGGCGCACTGCCACTCCAACATCCAATCCCAGAGCTTGAAGATTAATCACGGGGTTTGTCAAGCAAATGGACTGTAGTCCCAAACGACAGCTGAGGATTATGGGTAGTGTAAAAAAAAAAAGTTTTTCGGATTTCATATCGCATTAACACCATATCCCAACGTGCATTGCGGCTAAAACATCCAATCACTGAGCTTAAACCATAGCTGAGGATCTTGGGTAATCAGTTCAGTGGGTGTGCAATGATGCTTGAAATGTCCCTAAAGGCCTACGTCTGTTTCCTGTTACCATATTTTGAAATTCACTTCCTGACGGACTACAAAAAAGCCCGAGATTATAGAATTAAACAAATAAATAAAAACAAGGATAATTGTGTGTTATTGTTGAGAAAATAACAGTGTGTTATTTAGAAAAGAATAACAAATTAGACGGAAAAAAAGATTTAAAAACTACAGATTTCAGTATTCTGAGGCTCTGAGTGTCGCGATCTGTCTGTGTTGTGTTTTGTCTTGTTTAGATCTGTCTTTGGTTTTCTGTCTGTGTTGTGTTTTGTCTTGTCTTGGGGTCCTTCTCAGGTCGATTAAATGGAATCCTTGCGTCCCTCACTTGCGTCGTTTTCCTGCGTCTAGTCCCTCCCACCAGGGAAGCATGGAGAGACGCAAGGAAACCACGAGGAGCAGGGAAATTAGTTTTAAGAGCAATGGGACGTCCTTTCGAAAAAAGCGATCATGAAAATGTTTCCAATAAATGAATAAAACATTTTTTGACCACTTTGTTATTCAGATAAATCACATATTTGTAACTAAATTATACATGAATTGAAACAAAACACAGTATAGACTGAGGAGTGACTCTCGTGAGTTTCATGTATTTTCTTCACTCCGCCGGGAAACTGCTCTCATGTCAAGAAGCATCAGATCAGTGCATGCACTGCATCGTCCAATCAGTGAGCGATACACAGTAAGGGGGCGGGGCGAGTATCTGGATTTCATCGGAGGATGGTCTGGTGATTCCTCGGTTATCGCTCCTCCATTATCGCTCCTCGCTCCTCGATCCTCGATCCTCGGTCCTCCGGCAGAAATAAGCGCCAAAGGACGGTACTCAAGATGGCGCAGACAAATCAACTTCCGGTGATACCGAGTACCGAGGAAATGAAAATAATCGACCTGCGAAGGACCCTAGATCTGTCTTTGGTTTCCTGTCTGTGTGTTCCCTCCTACCTGTTCCCTCCTACCTGATTTCCTGATTGTGTTCACCTGGTGCCCCTGTGTTTTCTCCTCCCTCCTCACCTGTCTCTTGTTTCTTTGATTAGTCCTGTGTGTATTTAAGTTCTGGGTTTTCTGTCTGTCATTGTTAGACCCTTGTTTGTCTTGACTGTGTTCACGGGGAAGAGTTCTGTTGAACCTTGAAATAAAGGAATATTATGTGAAATCTGCATTTGGGTCCTGTCTGCTTCGCTCTACCCTGACAGAAGAATCTAACCAAAGATGGGCCCAGCAGATCCATTTGAGGTGGAGTTACTTAGTTTTACCTTTTCTTTGGCTTGCTGCTATGGTAGGTGGAGGGGAGCGTCCAGTGTTCAGCAGAAAGAGGCTGCTCTGGCAGAGGGGCACAGAGAAGCCATGTTTAGTGAAGTTCTTACCTGGCTGGATTATGGACTTCCTCCCGACATGTGATTCCCGGCCTGCTAGTCCCAGGCATGCTAGCCCCCTGCCTCCCAATTCCCAACCCAACACCATAAGTCTCGGTGTGTTCTGTCTGGAGTCAGCCCCTGCTTCTTCCCCATTTCCTGCTCCTGTCCAGGATCCGTTCTCGGGTACTCGTCTGGCTTTTAGAGGTCCACGGAGCCTCCAAAAGGCTCCTAAGAGAAGGAGTCGTAAGTCCAGGCTAGCAGCCCGAGCCCCAGAAGCCATGCTTTGGGCTCCAGTACAGGCCCCAGCAGCCATGGTTCCGGCTCCAGTACCGGCCCCAGCAGCCATGGTTCCGGCTCCAGAACCGGCCCACACAGCCATGGTTCCAGCCTCAGTCCTGGCCCCAGCAGCCATGGTTCCGGCCCCAGTTTCGGCTCCAGTACTGGCTCCCCGGCCGACGCCAGCCCCCCATGTCAGTGGTTCGGCCCACTCCAGCCCCTCGTGTCCTGTCGGTGGTCCGGCCCACTCCAGCCCCTCATGTCCTGTCGACGTACCTGCCGACTCCAGCACCTCGTCTCCTGTTGGCGTTCCGGCCGACTCCAGCTCCCCGTGTCCTGTCGGCGTACCGACCGACACAAGTCCCCTCTCGAGTCCCTTTCCAAGTCCCTTCTCAAGTCCCCTCTCGAGTCCCCTCTCAAGTTCCTTCTCAGGTCCCCTCTCGAGTCCCCTCTCAAGTTCCTTCTCGAGTCCACTCTCAAGTTCCTGCTCAAGTTCCTTCTCAGGTCCCCTCTCAAGTCACCTATCAAGTTCCCTCTCGAGTCCCCTCTCAAGTTCCCTCTCGAGTCACCTCTCCAGTTCCCTCTCCAGTTCCCTCTCAAGTCCCTTCTCGAGTCCCTTCTCAAGTCACCTCTCAAGTCTCCTCTCGAGTTCCCTCCCAAGTCTCCTCTCGAGTCTCCTCTCAAGTCCCCTCTCAAGTTCCTTCACAGGTCCCCTCTCGAGTCACCTCTCTAGTCTCCTCTCGAGTTCCCTCTCGAGTCCCCTCTCAAGTCACCTCTCGAGTTCCCTCTCAAGTCCCATTTCATGTCCCTTCTCTAGTCCCTACTCGAGTCCCTACTCAAGTCCCTACTCTATGTCCTGTCCCGTTGGGGGTCCCGCCGACTACTGTTCTGCCGGGGGTCCTGCCAACCAAATATCCTGGTCCGTTGGGGGTTCCGCTGGGGGTCCTGCCAACTCTGTGTCCTGTTTTGTTGGGGGTTCCGCTGAGGGTCCTACCAACTCTGTGTCCTGTCCTGTTGGGGGTCCCGCAGACTACTGTTCTGCCAGGGGTCCTGCCAACTCAATGTCCTGGTCCGTTGGGGGTTCCGTTGGGGGTCCTGCCAACTCTGTGTCCTGTTCCGTTGGGGGTCCCGCCGTCACCTGTCTTGCCGGGGGTCCTGCCAACTCCATGTCCTGTTTCGTTGGGGATTCCGCTGAGGGTCCTGCCAACTCTGTGTCCTGTCCTGTTGGGGGTCCCACTGACTACTGTTCTGCCGAGGGTCCTGCCAACCCCATGTCCTGTTCCGTTGGGGGTTCCGCTGGGAGTCCTACCAACTCCGTGCCCTGACCTGTTGGGGGTCCCGCCAACACCTGTTTCGTTGGGGGTCCAGCCGACACCTGCTCTGCCGGATTTCCTGCAAACACCATATCCTGTCCTGTTTGGGGTCCCGTCGACACCAGCCCTTGCTCCGTCGGGGATCCCGCTGACACCAGTCCATGCTCCATCCAGGGTCCCGTCTACGCCTGACCCGCCAGGGGTTCCACCAGCTCCTGCTCTCGATCCCAGTGCTCTGGCAATCCAGCTGACAATGGAGGGGTCCCATCACGGCCTACGCCATCTTCCTGCCCGTCCTCCGGAGCTGTCCCAGCGCTGCCTTCCTGCCCATCCTCCGGAGCTGTCCCGTCGCCGCCTTCTTGCCCATCCTTGTGCCCGGCCCCCTGAGTGCCGCTGCCTTCGCCCTCGAGCCCGGCCCCCTGAGTTCCCCAGCCGCGGCCTTCGCCCTCGAGCCCGGCCCCCCTGACTCTTCCGAAAATCATGTTGGTGAGCACGAATCAATGATTAAATGTCATGACTATAACACGAAATGCCGTGAGACTGGGTTGGAACATCCGTGATTATGTGTTACAATGGCGTTAGCAACCAGAAAACTACACCAGCAATGACAAACAGATACGAATGCTGCGTGGGGTCTGGGTGCCGTGTTGGCGGGACGTTGCGGGGCTCGCTGCTGGAGTGGACAGTGTGAGCTGGCTTGCTGGTGTTGTGTGCTCGGACCGGGCCCGGGCCGGGCCTCGCCTTGTCCTGCTGTCTCAGGCTGAGTCCAAACTGAGAAATCCGCGGAGCGGCAGCTGAGAAACATAAGGCTGGCTGAGTGTGTGTGTGTGAGGAGCTCCGCAGATTTATCCATTTGGACCAATTGGTCCATTTGGATCATCGTTACGTCACTTGGTTCCCGGAAGGAAAAAATGGAAAAAGAACATCTCCAACGAGGCGTTCTGGGGCAGCATAGACACGTCTTTTCTGTGTTAGAGTTTTATTTGCTACAGGGTGTACTTTGAGGGTTTGTGACTCTGCAGACCGTTTACATGCATAAAAAGCTACATAACACACAAGGGGATGGGTAATAACCAGAAAAGCATGACATGGGACCTTTAAAACTGGCTATAATGTGCAGCAAATATGTCTTTATTATATTCAGGAGATGTGCACCTTTTGTTACACAGTTATATACAAAGGAAATGACCCCCTAGGTAATAATGTTTTCATTATGTCTTGGAGCATGCCTTTTAAACATGTAGCTGAACAGGTTGCAAGTATCTGAACTCCATTGAGAGCTGGGGGGGAAACCCCATGTTCGACGCAGCCCCCACCCCCCTTGGGGCTGCACGGCTGTTGTTTGAGGTTGAAATCTCTTAAACTCCTGAGTAGGTGTGAATATGCTGAAAAGTGAAAATGTTCTACCAAAGAGAAAGAGAAATATAACTTATGATGGTCCCAGGCATCTGCAGAAGGCCCTGTTACCAACACCACCAACACACACATGCACATTGCAGCCCCTCACAAGAAGATCAGCAGAAGGGAATATTTGAGGAGAGGTGGGGGATTAATGAGGATTAGCAGGTGGGTGGCTGTCTCTGTTTGCCTGTGTGTCTGCAGTGTTAGTGTCAGCAAAGATCTGTTCAGGGGGAGAAGGTGTGAGTTTGTCTTGGAGGGAGGAGGCAGAAAGCTGCTGCAGGCCGGCAGAACCACAGGATGGCTGCAGACTGCCATGTGCAACACATGTGCATTTGAGGCATGGGCGGTTCTAGGGGGGGGGCAACAGGGGCCAGTGACTCTGTAGCACTGAACTTGGTCCCCCCTGTAGCCCCTCCATAGTGATGCACCAAAGACTGCAATGTAACTTGGGTCGGAATAACAGAAATTATTTTCTTTTCTACAATATAATCAAATAAAATTGTAACTAATTCATTGACTACAATTCTGTTAAAATGTGAAATTGGTCTCGAATCGCCACTGATTCCAGCACTGCAGGCAGTGAACACATCACCTGGTTTGGTAGAGGTATGGCTAGGTTACTTGCAGCAAACTGTTCAGCGTGTTATGCTTACAAATAGACTGTATATGTGTAATACGAATAAGAAAGAAGAATACAAATTTCAATCTGTTTAATAAAAACCTGCTGTTACCATACTTCTACACATTTTTTAATTCCGTTTACTGTAGATGTCAGCTGCTCAGATACAATTAAAGCCAGACTTGTCTAGACTGTTGAACATTGTTTTTTACTGACATTTGTACGTATAAAATCGATATGGTTAACGACAGTGGCCTAGACCTGTGTTTTTCAAAGTTTGAGGGAAAAGGGATTTTTATTTTGTTTTTAAGTTTTTTTTTTCAATTTTTTTTTAGATGTTATTAATAACTGCATAGCTATCAATCTATGTGTCCTTTGATGCCAATCTTTTCATATTTTTTGTTTTTGAATCACACGACCGCCCTTCAAGCCAATTAGAATCGAGCTGTTGGAGCAAGTGAGAGCTAGTGAATGTTTCGCTCTGCAGCTGGATGAGAGCACGGATGTAGCAAATGTCGCAGAATTGCTTGCATACATCAGATTTATTTCAGAAGACAACTTTGTTGAGGAAATATTATTTTGCAAAGCACTGGAAGGTAAAGAAAGCGGAGTGACAGCTTCGATCAGGCAGAAGGCCCCAAATGTAGTGGCAACGCACTGCATGTTCCATCGGGAGGCACATTTAAAAAAAAAATTGCAACAGGGGGGTCCCCGCCAGAGGATAATGCATGGCAACGTTTGGGAACCCCTGGCCTAGACTATGTGACTTGGCTTGGGAAGTGTTGCCAGAACAAGCCATGAATGGACCAAAAAATGCTGACTGGTGGCTGAAGAGGTATCCATGAGCAAGGCACCTGACCCTGAAACTGCTCCATTGCTGCTTTGGGTATCAGCACTTCCTGTTCACACTGAACAGACAAAAATCACCTGGATCACTCAGATGACCCAGAAGACAAAGTTTGAATGTAATGATTATGAGAAAAGTTCAGATAAGATGCACCAAGAGTAGTGGAAGTGCTGTCAATCCAAAACTGAAGATACAGAAGGAAGTGAGACAGAGAGACAGGCAGAAAGTCAAGCTGGAGTCCTCTGAAATACCAATAGAGGAAATGAGTCTGTGACGTGTGGGGAGAATAAACACCTCGGTGCTAGCCTCTGGATATTGCTATAAACTAAACAATAGTGAAAATAAACAGATTTCACCTGGAGTGAATTTTCACAGACCAAAAAAAGAGGAGATGCTTTTTTATTTCTTCATCTGTGTTTTATTGGAAGCAGAAGGTACATGGTCCAGGACAGGCTTTAGGAATCTAAACGCATATTTCTGAGAGGATTACCGAATGCAGAAGGACAACACTCCACAATTAAAAACAAAGCTACCCAAACTGCATACACGTGATAATTTAACAGTTTAATAACCAATCAAAGACAACATGGCTCAAATTATCACCTGTGTCAAATTTGATGTGTATTTCAAATTGTGAAATTGTTTAAATCTTTGCAAATAGTTGTTGCCCCAGCATTTTTTCCACCTAATAAACGTCATTGAATGTGAAGACAAATAATGAGGCCATCACCATGGTATTTGCTGTTCTTGGCTGGATGGACTCTGTTTGTCTTCGAGTCAGGGGGCAAAGAGAGCGAGCAGCCGAATGGAATTCTTGGAAACACCAAACAATCCCATATCAAATTTCCCCTGAAATTCCATGGGGAGAGACTTGGAGCATGCGTGGCATGGAGGATGGACAGAGAGGTGGACAGCAGGGATAAAGAGACGCAAGCAAAAGAGGGAAGGAGAGGAGAAGGGAAACTGTGAAAAGAGAGTGGGTGGTTGGAGATCTTGAAATTAAGGGAAATTGGTAGAAAGGATGTAGCAGTAGCACAGAAAGATATGTTAGGGTGGACGGGAAAAGTCAAATGTGGAGTGCCAAGTCATGCTGGAGGTAAAGGAGTCGTTACAGGAGACAATACAAAGTGTCCAGCTTCAAATTCTGAAAAAAATGCAACAGAGGAATAGAGGAAAACATCTGAATGAGGGATTGTCCTTGCAATAGTGACAATGTGATGGATACTAAATGACCACTGCACACAGTATGAATAGCGATGTGCACGTCTTCGGGGCCAAAGCTAGCAGCCATAAGCTCAGCGGCTAATATCTGTGTCTGGTAAGACAGGACTCTGGTGAAACTTGTTTTACCCCAATGAGACAGTGAGGGTACCTGAATAACACCTCTAAAACTCACAATCAAATCCTGCTCAGAACCTGATCCCACTCAGTGCAGCATATGAAAATAATAGAGTCAATATCTGATTGGTTTGCTTTCTACAATCTGCTTTTGTAAACCTGTTGTTTTTCACCAACAAGGAAATGGTCTGACTCCACACCGGAAGCAGGGACATGTATAATCATACTGCAAGGATCAAGCTAGTTGAGCAAGTTGTAACATAATGCAGCAGTTTACTTTGATCAAAAGATTGTATTTTGTATTGTATTTACAGACATCTAACACTTTTATCCAGAGCAGCACATTACCTCCTAAGCCATACAATTGACTCCCTTATTTATTATAACGTTTACCAATTAGACTTCTGACCTGAGTTCACCAAAGCCTGCAGCAGCGACCAGAAGTTAAAAAGACACAACTGGGAATGGAATAAAGGAAAAATTGGGCAAAACATATAAGGTCAACACTAAGAATATATTTCAAATGTTGCCGTCCACATAAATACCTTACACTTAATCCTTCAAGTGACCAGTGCAACATAATTGTTAAAGTTTTTAAACGGAGCAGAAATAGAACTAGTCCCCCACTTCAAGTATCTTGGAGTCATACTGGACTCAAACTTGACTTTTAAGAAACATATTAAGAAAGTATCCAATACCATTCAATTCAATTGCAACATTTTAAACAAATTAGAGCTTTCTTAACTGTCAATGCTGCAAAGTCATACCTCCACTGTATGATTCTATCCCATATTGAATACTGTTTTACGAACTGGTCGTTTGCTTGTGGCACAAACCTGAAACCCATAGAACAGCTGTACAAGAGAGCTATCCAGGTGTTTGACAGAAAGCCACATTCATACCACTGTACCATCCTTGAGAAACACCATTTCTTGAGTTTTGACCATTTAAAGTCTTTTAAAAGTATGTGCTTTTTTTATAAATGTTTCCATGGACTCTCATTACTGGGCATTGTCCCTGCCAAATAAACGACGAAATAAATAAATAAGTAAAGAAATGTTGTTACACAAAGACTATCAGAGAAGATAAAGCCACACCAGACTGCAAAAAACACAATCCTCGTCAGGTTTTAAATGGTGAAATATCTCTCTAAAAACAGAACTGCAGGTGCCTCAACATGAACCCCCCGTGGAGAACGTTTGACAAACCAGAGCTACAGTCCATGAGGCATGCAGATCAAGGTCTACTTTGAGGCACTAAAGCCTCACATTCTCCCTCTCTGTTTCCCCCCTTCTCTCTCTCCAGGCTAAAGGGACATCTGGAGCGCATTAAGGCACTAAGGACATTGGATCTCCCCAGAGCGCCGGCTGGATGGGTGGCCCGCTGCAGCCCCCTTTCAGCAGCAGGGCCCGGCCCTACCTGATTGATAGAGGGAGCTCCACACACACACTTAACGCTCACACCGACAAATCCCACACAGTTGACATACATAATGGACCATTGAACATTTGGTGGTGCTGCTAACATGGATAAGTATGGACACATGTACTTCCACCTCTCACTCTGTTTAGTTTGGCCTATCAATCATGCAGCGGGTATATGATACATTACATTTGCTTCACAGTCCTACAATGTTACCCCATGTTCTGCAGGTCATTTAGAGATAGTGTGCTGAAGTGCATCGTATTACAAGTAATCAATAAACACAAAGGGTCTTACTTTTACATTACAGAGCCATATGGAAGTAATAGGGGAACATAAATACCACTCTGGACTTCATTGACAATGTGCAATTTAACAATGCCTGATTTTCAAAGCATTCCTCGACACGCCATTCACACAAATGAAGATTCAAATCAAAGCCCATCTTGTTTTCAAGATTGTTACTTTTTCATTAAAGCACAGCATAGATGTTTCTATACCATTATCCTCAGCAGAGCGTCCCTATGCAACAAGAAGACACAAACTTTTTCAAAGGAGGAAAGTTCAAAGAACCTCCTCATTTCCAGTAAATTGCAGTGTTGGCCATCATTTGCAATTCACAGGAAGTCGTCCCCTCTTCCGCACAGAAGAAGTTAATCCATATTTCACGTTTGAATATAAGATGGAAGCGGAAAGAAAGGGAAGATAGGTAACTCCAGGAGATGAAGAGAGGAAGTGGGGGGGGGGGGGGGAGAAGCTGTTGGAGTCGAGAAAAGGCGAGAGAATGGGAAGAAACAGCCGCCATTTAGAGTAAATGGCATCCAAAAACCCTCTCCAATTATCTTTGCCTACCATGCCAGTGAGACTGACTTAATTAAAATGACTTGAGAGGGAGGGGAGCGAGGAGGAACTGCCAGTGATTGAGGGGGCAGCGGGCGGGCGACGTATCTGCACAGAAACACAAAGCTCAGGCTGTCCACCACTCTCCCTTTTCAATTCTCCACTTCAAAAGACAATAAAGAAATAATAATAAAAAGAGAGGGGGCTCTCTGTTCGCAGCCATGTAATTGCACTATTTAAATTCTACATTTTTATCATTGTTAGAATATCCGTTGAGGGGAAAGAGGAATGTATAAAAATGAATAATAAACCCGTTTTTTGTTCTTGTATGACTCCCCCACTCCTATAATCCTCCTGCTTTTTTCTGAGAAAAACCTGACAGTGACCTTTTCGCATGAGGTCTGTTTCTATGGAAACAACGTCCAGTCCCTCTATGTTTGGTGTTTTCTTGTCATCGGGTGGCCGAAAGTGGCCCACTTGTGACTGAGAGGGAGAATGCATCACATTTAAATATGTGTCTGTGTGTCTGGTGTTTCATGTTTCAACTCATGTGTCTAGGCTGGGGAGGAAGCAGAGATATGAAATCATGCAGAACATTCTGCTTTTTTAACATGAGATTTGTTTTTGACTTGTGCACACGCCCTCAAAGCATGCAGACATCACCTGGGAAGCATTCTGAGGATGCATCTTAGGAGAAATGCATTGAATATAGGGTACCTGCTGTTCAGTCAACTGTAAACAAATGTTTTGTGATGTGTTCATTTATTTATTTTGGCATTCAAGATTCTCTCAGATTTACAAAATAAGATCTATGATATGCTGATGTGTCCTGGAGCTCATTGTCTCAAACTCATCCCATTTGTAGTTTAAAAAAAAAAAACATTTCCATAAAGATATAGACAAATTAGATCTTAAATGTGTTACTTTTATTTAAATGTGTTGCTTTCCAAATTGTTTGTAAAACTCGCTGCACCTTAAGAAAACATGGGACCAAATTAAAATCCCATTTGCACAAAACTATGTGCTGCAAGTCAAGCTCTTGAACATAAACACACAGACACACATTCACACTCAGATACCACAGATACTCCTCTCACACATTGATCAGCCAGTAACTGCTCGAGTGTCACAGCTAACACCTGGTACTGTGCTTTTGTCTTTTCAGCTTATTGTAATAGACTGCACAGTATTTCTCACTGAACACAACAAACTCAAACTGTTTTATCAAATGTGTTTGCACAGAAGGTTGGTGGGCGCTATCATTTGAAGTTTAAGTGTGATAATACACTGAAGATGATAATTGCCAGGATTTGGCAACTTCTGTATCAATATACAAGTATCTTGGATATAAATCAAAGTAAAAAAACAACCAGTGATGATTAAAACTTTCAAAATATCTGTTGGTGCATTTGTGTCAAAGTTAATGTATTTTCAGGTTATTGTATAACATGGCATTTTACAGGGAGACATCGTTTCACTACTTAAAAACAAACTTTGCAAAATACTGTTATTAATATTAGAGGGAAAAACTCTTTCCCAAGTATAGCATTAGATCAGTCACTGTGTGAAATATTTAAAGTGATGGTATCTCAGTGTGTAGGGGAGAGGGGGGGGCTGCGTTAGCATGACAGCCAGTATTTTCATGGGGCCAAAGCCAAGTATCTCCACATATCCACTTTCCCTCTCCCATTCATCCCCTGTCCTCCCTGCTTTTCCATCCCCAGAGCCCCCCCCCCTTCTCCTCGTACCCCCTTCTTCTCTCTCATTCCCGCCCTTGCTCTCTCTTCTTTCTCCCTCTCTCAACGACTTGCCGTGCTCAGGGAGCTTCCGTTGTGTTAAGCTTGGAGATAGTTGGAAGAAAGAACAGATCCAAAATGAATCATCTGGTTCTGAAAGTGCTGGTGTTGGTGTTTGGGAAACAGTGACACGTTGCTTCCGCCTTGTCCCACATTGTCTCAAACAACCAAGTGAATACTGTCTGATCAAAAGAGATAAAGTAAGGATCAGCTCCGTACCTTTAACCCACAATCCTTTGCTGCTCACCGTCCCCCCAATTGCGCGCACCCAAACACACACACACACACACACACACACACACACACACACACACACACACACACACACCACCACAGTCTCAGCTCCGGTTGCCAGGGAGACGCCATACCAGGGCTCTGACCCAGGAGGTTTGGGACTGTTTTTCAACCCCCCCTCCCCCTTCCCCTTAGAGCAGGAGAGAAGGCAGCTGTAGGACAGCTGTTAGCACCAGGCCGAGTCTGAACCACCACCACGGTCCCACCGTCAGCATGGAGGACATTTTAGAGCAGAAACACCCCGCAGCCCGGTGGTTACACACATCTGTCCGAAGGAGAAGAGTCTGGAGAAAAGTGTGTGTGAGAGAAGAGTCTGTGTAGCACAATGAAGAGCTGGTGTTAATGTACATTTCAATATTCTATAGCTAACTACAGCTTTCATCTCTTCTCTACACTGTTGGTTGGTTTTCTTTGCTTTAGAAACTCAACAGCAACGTAATGTAACATTATAGCTCACCTGATTACTGGTCTCTGATGGAGGAACACTAATATTTAAGACATTATTTAATATCAAAACTATTATTGATAATAGTGGCCCTCAAGATTATAGTTTTGAAACGTTTGGTTGTTCTTACAGTATATTACTTATACCATTCAAGATTCAAGATATTTCATTGTCATAGTTGCACTGCACAATGACCTTTCGAAGCTCAGCCCTGCAAGCCTTAATATTAAGAACCTGTGCATACAAACAAACAAACAAACATATAATATAAAAACTATCATACAGTGTATAAACAAATGTACAAATAAAAGCTGACATTAGAACTTTCCTGTCCCAGAATAAAAGTGATAAAACTAAATGTAATACGTACTATTATGTGTGGCATTCTAAAATATTTGTTATATTCTGCATTACTTTTTAATCCTGATAATGTCCTCAAGCAACCTCAAATAAATAGGTTAGTGTTGTTTACAGTACCTAAGAGACCCTTTGTACTGTATGTATCTTACCAGTAACAATAATCAGAATTATTTTGTATCTAAAGGTTTTTCATTCAAGTTGGTTCTTTAATTCAAATTTCATATAACCATCTGTATGGTAGATGTTTTAGAGAATATAAAAATGTCAAATGTTGCCTAATTTTATAACTGTAAATGCAAACACTTATTTTGATGATATGTTAATTAAATGGAACACAACAGAGCATAATTATACAAAAACCATAGTAGAATACATTTCTTTTAAATGATATAGTTACATCAGTCTGCATTATCTTTCTGTGAAACAACAATACTTTGACCTCCACATCACATATAGCCTGTGGATAATTGGCCTGATTTTCGTCTGTGTTGTGCACCGACAGAAATGTTAAGAGAGTCTCATTTGTATATGTAGTTTTATGGTTGTATTGTTTTCCACTTCCTGTGTTGTTTTGTCACTCACCAGTTACCTGTCATTCCAGGTTTCCTGATTATCTACCTCTTGTGTGTCTCCCGTGCTCATCAGCACCAGCCCCGCCCCTGATTGTCCCCACCTGTGTCTTGTTGTCGTGTGTTTAAATTCCCCAGTCTCCCATGTGTTCTTCGTCAGTTCGTCTTGTCTCATGCCTAGGTCAGGGTTACGGTCGGATAATCCAAAAATCAGCTCCTAACGCCTAACCCTAAATGCTGCTGCTGTGGGGAAACTATGAAAACTACAGTTTTCTATACAGCGGACTACAACATGGATGTTCAATAAGAACGAGGGACTCATCTAGAGACTCTGTGCTCTGATGCTGTTGCTTTATGCTTTATGAACGTGGACAACAGAGAAACATATTCTTCATGACCAAAGTTGGAATTGATATAAAAAAGGAAAGTGAAGCTTCTGCTCGTCACCCTCTCCCTCCGGTCCACAATAATACAAATGATCCCAATACGTATGATTGTATGAAAAGATCTTAAAATAAATACTGTATTTATTATAAACGTTAGTCCTTAACATCTATCACTGTGTATATCACCATTCTTTTAAAAGTTGAACAAACCCCACACAGCTCAGTGAAGACTGAAATGTTGACTTTATTTGATCATTTCAGTAAAAACTAACGTTCATATTTCTCTTTTTGATTATAATACTGATGAACATTCAGAAAAAAGCACTTTGGCAACTTACCACATACGTTTTAAAATGCTTAATAAGCACCGTAACTTTCATGATATCATTTCTCCGTCATAATCGGTTGTTTCCGTGAACGGCCGACTGTTGAGTGACGGCAAATGCTGCGGCTGCAATGCATTGTGGGGCAGCATTTTCTCCTCTCCTTTCGGTAAGGGAGGTCCAGTGGTTCCTAAGCTAAAGGAAGTTTGAAACCTCCTTTCCTATCATCTAGAGAATTCAAACGGCACTTATCATGGCTGCCACTGAGGGACTTCCGGGTCATTTCACTCTGTTAGGAAGGTTCCTAAGCTAAACAGACTATTCAACTTCAGCCAAGATCTATGCTCTCCTTGATACCAAGATGTTTTTGATCCTCACGACGTGAGCGATTTTCTTTTGTTCACCTTTTGTCATCTCATCTAGAGATTAGATAGTGTTTATTTCTGTTCATCTATTTGAAAATAAAGTATCTTACAAATACTTTACCTCTGTCTCCTGGGTCGTGCAATTGGGGCCTATACCCTGAGTTTCTGAGTTCGTAACAGTCTGCGTGTCCAGACACAACGCTGCTTTATATTTCTGAATAACCATCAATGCCAAATCTGTGATTCTTGCTTTCATGTTGTCCACTAAAGAGAGCATTACTCCCATTTGCCCGCACAGAGGTCACTTTCACAGCCCTACACACTTTTACTGGCTAAAGGCCGGTTACATTTAGGAAGAGCTCTGTTTTCTATGATATTCCAATGGTTCACAGAGGATTACTCTTGATGTTACATGAAGGTTCTGCGATATTCCAAAACATCATCTAAATGTTGTCTTATAGTATAGCCAATAGTACAAAAAGTCTATATGGTAATTGTATACCATAAACCAATAGTTGACACACACGAGAGTGTAAAACTGAGATGTTCTCCCATGCTGCCATAAACACACTATCAGATACATAACAGCCCGGGAATGCCAGGGTAATGGTAGTAGTACAGCCACTTTACAGTATCCATTACCCCACCATCATGCCTGCTGCTCATAGGTGAGCACGTTGGTTTATTCAGCGTGTAATAGAATTTGGCTGGCCCCTCATCTGGAGGAGCCAAAAAGAGCACTGGGCTGAAACAAACGGCGGACAAAACGTTGCAGCTTTAAGATGTCGTGGCAAATTAAAGTACAGGGCAACTGATGCTGCAAAGCAGAGCACAATGTTACCATCTTCCTCCAGGAACAGGCCTTATCCGCAAGATGTATGGTCGCCTCTCGGTGTTCAAGGGCAGACAGATCAGCACGGGATCATTACTTCTGAACGAATGGAGAACTTTGTTAAAGTGGCTGCAATGAGCATGGTGTGGAAGAGGTAAAAAGGCATACTGTATAAAGTCATTTCATATATTGCATTTTCGACATGAAATATCAAACCAATATTTTCTAAAATGCTTGTAAGAATAGATTCATTCTGTAAAGACTCTAAACTAAAAACACAATTATGAAAATAAAATAAGATATTTGCAAATAATTTAAAGCTAAATTCATCATCCAGTAAAGGTATTAATATATAAAACAGCTCTAAATGATTGTTTTCCTGGCCTTCAGCCCACATGCAGACTGACGGTACGTAAGATAGCTGTGCTCTTATAGCATCGTGTTGTGTTCAAGATATGTATTCACATCCTTCCATGTGTGCACCAATCTTAGTCACTCCGTCTAAGCGAAGTGTGAAATATGTGGGAGGATTTGGACTGGACTGTCCCCTCACTTCTCAAATATAACATTTATACTTATTTGTAGCTGTTAGTTTGCCAAGAACGAGATAGTTGTCTTGAGACAGGATCCTAGAACATGTGTGCAGTAAAAATAACGGCCTTCCATGTTTGACAGCCAGGATTATGCACACTTAACAGTGAGCTTTTTTTCACTCTTTCAGTAGTATGGTCTTCCTCTAAATCACGCTAGTCCTGCAGAGAAAGAGTAACCAGATTTGTTATCAGTGCCAGCAAAAAGAGCAGGCTAAGTTAGAATTGTGGTGATTTGTCTCCCCCCCTCCATCTGTTTTGTTTGCCTTCCATCTCCCTCTTTTTGATGAGCTGGGTCTTCAGTCCCCCTTATAAAATCCCATTAGCTCTTAATGAAGTCGGGCTCCTAGCCTCTCGGCCTCACCTCATTTAGCACGATTGTCTGGCGGCCATTAGCATGGAGGCAATTACAGCTGCACGACAAGAGTAATTGGAAATGCCGACAGGGACCCTGAGAAATGGGAATAAATAAATATTCAAAAAAATGTTCAAATTAATAAGCTTCCATTCAGATGACGGGGTGGGAGCCGCATGTGTCGAAGTTAAATCAACATAATTACAATTAGGGTTGGTAGGGTAAAGTGCCCGGCTGAGGCAGAAATGGATATGGATGGATGGGGGGGATTGTTAAGCATAGAGGTAGTCCCTCAGTAAAGATAACAGCGTGGAGCATCAGCGCCTCATGTCACAGAGAGGTCACACAGAGAACATTGGAGCATGCCAGGGTGCCTTCCAATCTGCTTTGATTACCGTCGATTAAAACATTTTAACCAACTAAGAAAATGATAAATACTGGATAATAAATGCCAGTTTGCTGGGCTTAGAATCTGAAATAATATTTGCTGAACATGGTGTGATATTAACCCAGACAACTTGAAAAGGCACCAGGATTTAATATCTGCCACAATGGCGGTTCTAGACCAATTGTACTGGTACTGGTCGTTTTACTTTATTTATTTATTTTACAACAGAATTTATGTCAATTACTTATTTAACGTTTGTTATTAACCTAAAAGCAGTTCTGGGTAATAAATTCATTATTTACGCAGCCAAACGTTGTTTTTATTTTATTCCTTAGTATTTGTTGGTATTTGTTTTAGTAACAGATTTGTTTCAGTAACTTAGTTTCAATGTATTTAATTACATAACTGAAAAAAACACATTCCTGTTATCTAAGGCCCAGGTTCCAGCTCAGTATTGGCTGCAACAATATCACAAATTGCATTATCATAGATGTATTATTTTGGAGGGGGGCCACAGGGGGGTCCAAGCACAGTGTTACAGGGGCACAGGCCCCTGTTGCCCCCCCCTAGAACCACCCATGATCGGCCAAGACCATAAGCTAAAATGCTGAAAAGTTTTATAACATTAAATATTTCTCAAGATCATGTTAATCAGCTACATCTACATCTAACCTAATTCCAAAGCTACAAAGTAATGACGGTATGATTAATATGAACTTTCAGACGTCTTGATTTGGTTAAACTCTCAGACTGAGCACTTGCTATTCAAACTCACGATGAACACTGTGTGAGTGTGTCTCCATGAGTGCGGCTAAATGAGGTCTTAAACACTTTACTGCCGTGTTCCAGCCGCATCCAAAGTGTAACAACATGCTGTGTTTGTGAGATGGATTACAGCAGGTTACATTACTCTGTGAGCGGCCAGGAGGTTATGGGTCCAGTTAGTTTGATGTTGTTTAAGTGTAAGTTAGCAGGACATGAGAATACATCCTAATAGATTCTTAATAGATGGAGTGTTTCAAGGAAGCACTGGTAGCTTTTGGTTTGCACCTATGTGTGTTTCTGGGGTCTCTGGTATTAGGGTTTTACTTTTAATGCCAGAAAGATTTACACGCAATATATATATATATATGTTTTCCTAGTCACTGGGACCAATGTGCATTCAGTTAGATTTAGTTGTACTGAAATTCTGCATGATTGTTCAGGGTACATCCCATCATTAGGTATTGTCCAACAATGTGCAGGATTAGCAAGCACTGTGTTTGTGTAGACCAGCGGTTCTCAGACTTTTTCTGTCATTCCTCACTTTTGAGGAAAATGATGTTCATGTCCCCCAGTTTCCTTTATTGACATGAATGGGGTTTACGTTTCTTGTTGATTTGTTGGGCTGAGTGTTCAGACATAAAATACACACATCCCCGAAAGCTTTCATTGTGAACCCAAAACCAAGCAAGGCCTCATACTTTTTTTTACCGACAGCTGAGCGTGTATGTTTTTTAGTTCCATCACTTTAAAATATCAGTCAATTTTGTAAACCTACTGTACAAACAATCTGTCTGAATGTAATCAGATGTAAAATGAGACAATTTAACAATCGTACATTTTTGCTGCACTTAACATTTTTCTTTAATGTGTTATATATGTAATAGTATTTCATTTAAAATATAATATATAGTGAGATTGTCTAAGCCAATCATTGCACGAGAAAGTAAGCGGCCATGAGGAAAACCAACACACAACTGAAGTCAAGAGGAAACACACACCGTCAGTATTCCTCTTTATCTGATTTGATCATTGTAATACTCAGATGTTTTCACAAAGACATGGCCGTCTGAAATGAGCTCGTAAAGTCCTGTGTTTCTCTCTTTTTAAATGAGGAATTCAGACTCCCGCCGCCAGTTATTTCCTCTCACGCAGGCGCAGAACGGGACAGTTTGCTGCTGGCTGTGGTCTTTGTGGTGTGTTCAAATGCGAATTTCTGGCGAAGACACGTCCCTGCTCTCGGCCACTAGCTCTCTGATGTCGCTTTGGAGCCTTAAAAGGACTACTTGAGAAATGTGGGAGGCAGTCCTGAAACAACAGCAGGCTGCAGGCTATGTGCCAGCTTGCCATGGCACCTCTCCTATCAACCCCCCACCCCCTCACTCCCACCACCCACAACCACTGTTGCCCCCTTTCCTGCCTCCTAAGCTGAATGACAGGTGGGGAAACCCGATCAGCGCGGGCCTTCATCAAGGAAGCCCCCCCATATGAGGCGGGCACGCTGCCACCTCACCCACCGAGTGCACAGCACAGGGGATCTGAGGCTGGATGGTGTGTGTGCAGAGATGAGGCTGGGGGTGGGGAGCTGGGCTACAATAGCCACAGAGGCATGGGAGATGGAAAAGGGTAGGGGGTGTAGTGGACCTTTTGGCTGAAGAACGGAGCTGCAGAGCTGGCACCGGGGGTCCAGGGCTCAAACGGGAACCTGGCTCCCACAATAGTCTCTGTCAGTCCCAAAGGGCCGTCACAACAGCAGGGCCAGCGGCTGCTGTCAACAATGACCTCCAAGGCCTCACTGCAGAGCTGAGACTGTCCCAGCCTTCAACACCTCCCTTTTAGCGCTGCCATAAACTAATGCTGGGATTATTATTGGGATCATGAAACGAGAACATGTGTGCGTCTTGTCAGTGACGTCTGTCACTTGGATTTCCTTTTGAGCTTAAGCTACTGTGCACAATACAAAACCGGTCAACAGCAGTGAATAGGATGTCATTGTTTTGGATGTAATGCAACATTTCAGAGAGAGCTGTAAGAAAATATTGTAATTCATGTGTTAAATATTTCAGGAAGTGTAGAGGCCGATTATCAAAAGTACATCCGAGGCCACTTAGTCCACAAGGCGATGACTAGCATTTCAATTCAGACCATGTAGTCAAGGGTCATGAGGGTTTTGTTCATGTATTTTAACGGTCCACTAAACTTTTAACTGGATATAATAGATAAACACAAGTACTATCAGGTATGCGGAACTTGTGCGGTCAAAAACGTCTTCGCCTTCCCATAGTCTGACTGGTGTGGAGTCTGCTTTACATCATGAAATTAGGTCGTAAATAATAGTAAACATACACTTTTAGCAGTCCAGAAACATACAAAAATATAAATAAACTTTAAAATGATAACTCATGATTATTAAATTGATTTAAATAAAATTCAAAGAAACGCAACTGTCTCACCAAAAGTACATTTTTACCAGAGATTATAATACCCCTAAATGGCTCTTACACCATTACCGAAACTGACAATGAGAACTATTTTCTTCCAGCTACCTGCATCATCTACATCACGATGCAAAGTATTCTCACAACAACAACTTCCTTCCCTTACACTTCAAATCAGATTTGAAAACCTATTGGCTATCACAAGAGCAGCGGAGCATCTTGGCGCGAAATTGGAAATCCACAGAATAAAACAGGCCTGTCCTTGTGAGACACACTGCCCATGCTCTTCATGGAGAAGTTTATTTGTCTAAAATATCTACAAGCAATCACCCCATGGGCTGGAGTGATCGTAAGTGAAAGGGGAAGGGAATTTAGGGGAGGGGGGTCTCCAACCATGGGAGGAGATTTAATTAGTGAAATCTCATTAAGTCTAACAAAATTAAGCGTAAAACAATCCTTGGTGGGGAATCGTGCTGGGGGAGGGGGGGCATGGAGACTGGCTGTGTGATTAGTCTGGCCTGAGTGTATGAAGAGACAAACGGCTAAGTGTATGCAGACGTCCTCTGGCAGTCGACTGGACCATTATTTGTGAACAGATTACAGCCAGTCCAGCTCTTATTTTGTCTACAGCCTCTTAACAATAAGGGGACTTTCAGAGAATTTGACTACAAAGACTAGGATTAAGCAGAATTTGACAAAAGCAAAAACTGACATGAAGGGGTTAATGTTAAAAGACTATTGATGATAGAGGATAGCAAGTTTTAGAGCCTGCAGCAAATGATGAGGAACAGACAAGAACTTCAATGAACGATTCTGTAACACTTTAGATTACGTTCAGCACTCATTTTCTTTAACATCCAAAACAAATGTTCTTTTACATTCTCCCTTTTTACAATATCTGCATATAGTATCAATAGTTAAGATTAAGGAAGTGTAATTAAAGTATATACACTCAGGTTTGGCTAGAACACTTACTAAAGCTTAAGGGAATATCATTGTTCTGCTTAATAAACACTCACCTTAATTACAGATCTGTGATGAACTGTGTTTTTCACCTTGCTACATTAAGGACACATAGCTCTATGTGTTGGCACTACATGTCGCACTGGATGTTAACTATTAGGTGCAGAAATAAACCAATGTTGACACTTTTTTCCAGTACATCAAAAATACTGAGCTTTGTCGAAGATAACTGTACTGTAACACCATTTCCCTGGCAGTGAACTCTCAATATTCTTTTGAGAAAAAAGTATTTAAGCCAACCAGCATTTTAATAATGTTGTTTGTTGTTTGTCCTACAGTCTGTTGCACCTGACCATACCTCCTGGCCCCCACCCATACTGTGGCACTCAGCCCCTGACCCTTGGTTCTTACTAGGGATGTGATACGTTGCCAACGATACGATACATTAACGATACATTTGAAACACCAGGCGATGCAATACGATAAGATGCACCCCTGTTGCGATACAGTTCTATACGATGTGATTCAACATTATGCGATACGGGGCGATACGATGCGATTCAACACGATGCAAAAATAATGATACTTCAATATGGTACGACCATAGACTGTATATATAAATGGACGTAGGGTCCGTGACGTCACCCATAGGATTCTGCAGAGTTGCCGTGAAGCCTTTAGTAGGCGGAGTCGGCCACTAACGGCTTCACAGCAACGTCAGAGTCTAATCCCACCTGCTCCAAATAAGGGCAAAGAGGCGGAGCCGAGGCGGGACCTGCTGCCTCCGAACTGGAAGTAAACAGAGCTAGCTCAGGCTAAGAAGCTAAGCTAACATGACATACATGCATACCAAGTTACTGCTAACAGTGTAGTTCCCCTATATAAACGTTACATTCATAATCAAATGAGACAATCTGCAAGAGAATTAGCTATATTTTGTTATTCTTAATGCTTGTCATTCACACGTTAAGAAAATAAGTAGGCCTACCGATACATAGCAGAACAATTGTGGCGATGTTCAGCTTAATAAGCCTTGTTCAACATAATTTATTTAGCTAATACTACAGCAGGCGAACCAAGTCTGCGTTTCGCTGCATTCCTTGATCTCCAGTTATAACGACGGACTCCACCGGCCGGACCCGCAGGGGGCTAGCTCCGGGATGCCGGCTGGAGCTAGCCCCCTGCGGCTCCGTTAGCTCCGGCGGCCACCACTGGGATAATTGGGTCCCCTATTAACATTTGCTCCCGTTTAGCATTATGGGCGTCATAGCCATAGACTATAAAAGTCTTACCCAAGGCTGAATCATAAACTAAAATGTATATGTATGCATAAAGGGTTACGTCCTTAGCTGGCTAATAAGTAACAAGCTAAGCTACCAAGCACACAAACACCTGCGAACGGGGTTAACATGTATAATATTATCATGTTAGACTTCTTGGAAGTTCTGTTAGTACATTCAAGCGCACAGCACAACATTTTAATTGTCTGGTATTTGTAACAATATTCCCTAAAAGGCACAATCACCACGAACACAGCTAAAGCTAAAGGGTCAAGTACAGTACTATGACTAACTAACGTTGTAGCCTCTATGGTTGTAACCTAGCAGAGTGGACAAGTTGCTGTTAGCTGACAGTGAGGCATGTACGTGTCCATCAAAGTGACCACGCCCTAATTTATGCAAAAAGACCTAATATAAATAAAAGGGTCGTGTTAGAAAACAATTCACTCACAGATTCATAATCATGAAGGTGGAATCTAACTATATCGATAATAATATTTATTGCATCCATGGGTAGAAACATGTTTTTTTTTGCTGTAAAGTTGGGCATTTTAACATGAGGGTCTATGGAAATTGCTCCTTTCTGCAGCCAGTCCCTAGCGGCCCTAACTGTGTGTGGCACTTCCGTATTGGCGTCCCGGCTGTTCCCCAGAGTTTGCCGCTTGGGTACGACAGAGGATTTTAGTTTTATTCCTCATATGCAGCAAATCATAAATTAACAAAAAAAGTGCTTTACATATTTGGTTCTCTCTACTAGTGCATCCCATCATGCTGTTTCTTTTTGACCTTCAACAAAACCAACACTTGGACCTTTCACAAACTGGCCTTTTCACAAGTGTAGTAGTGTTCTCTGTCTCCAGAGTAAAGTACAATTGTATAACACCTCACAGTTAAACTATTTAAGGATGCATTTCCCATGATTAACAATGTGCTAATAACAGCTACCATAGTGCAATGCCCATACAGCTGCTGACTGATGTGCTTAACACTCATCCATAGGCTAACTCACCAGTGAGCAGAAAGCAGTGGTTTCTATAGGAACAATAAAGAATACAAATAACCTTTCACAAACAGGTATTTCATAACTGCTTACAGTAAGGAAGACATTTAAACTATTATTGGCAGTCACAGGCTGCTGTAAACTAAACACCATCTCTCTGACAGAACACCTCACTGAGTGATTTAACTCGTATGTCTAACTTTCAGGTTTCTCTTTTCAGCCGCAGACCCCATGTCGCCTCTTTATGTGCGTCGCTAAGTTCCTCGTACTACTTGTGTACTTTAAAGCGGCACGGCATCGTTTACAATGTAGGTATTTTTTGGTGCGCTGTGTTCAGTGGCGACTGGCACAGCCCCACCTAGTGTCAGCAGAAAGTATTAAAAATAATTATTACAAAAAAATATATATAAAATATATTTTAAGATCATGTTTAATCATCTGATTCGTCTGTACATTGCTGTTTAGTCTGTGTTCTTCTAATTAGTGTCTACAGTGTGTGCCTATTGAGCTGTTTAGAGCCATGTGGGACAAAACCCGATCATGCCCCTCCCTCTCACTGTCTAAGTGAACGGTGACTGTAAAAACTACACTGCGCATGCTCAGAGTATTGTCCTATTTAATGTGTGTGGCAACAAATAATGACCATAGGGGCATAGAACTGCCATCCCCACCATACGTCATCTCACATAATTCAGAGCTGATTGGCTGTAAGTAGGCCTACGTGTGCCGCGAAAAGTGTGGTGTGTGAAGAGGAGACGAGAGAGGTGCGTCCTAAAACCCGGAAGTAAGCTGCGCATGGCTTCCCTCCACAAAAAAGCAATGAGATTTCTCCATAGGATTTTAGAAAATAGCTCAAAATAAGATCTGTGGGAAACGTACCTGTTAGATAAATGCACGTCTTGTTCAGCCGGATAATATCCACATGTCTACCCTACTTTTATCATTTTCGAATCATAAATCTATCGATTAGATTTATGATAGACTTTTGAAACTACAAGAAGATAAGGAGGACTTTTACAAAAAATAGATTTTTGTCCAGAAGGATAGGCAAATGGACTTCATCTTCAAGTCAAGGTAAGACCGCCATTTTATTGAAAATGGGATCTTACTAAGAAAGAACAATTCAATATTTAAATGATAAAATTACATTTTCTGGGTATCCTTCTGTTGAACTGTCTGTTTAAAATTAATCGAAGCATCAGACAAAAAAAGCTTTTGAAAATAATATTATATTTTGATTTAGGTCAAAATATAATATTTGTAAACCTGAAGAGTCAGAGCCAGTGCCTCACCAGCCATGAACCTCACTGCACGTCACTGCAGAAGCTTATAGACATCTAAGTTTTTTGTGCCCCACCACTTCTGTACATATAAAAACACCACTGGCTGTGTTTCTCTTTCTCCTTGACTTCATGTGTGTTGATAACTGAGACTCTCGGCCTCCGTAGTGCGAAGCAAAGATCAAAGATCGTCTCTGCTGAGTGCTGACAGGATGAAAGGATATTATATGAATGAATCGTTTTTTTAATGATGCAAAGACGCTACAATCGATGCATCGCGAGTTCAACCCAAACTGTAGCCGATGTGCACTCTTTCAACCGGTGCACTCTCATCTTGAACGTTTATGCCGGTGTACAGATGCGAATCGGTGAATCTTAACATCCCTAGTTCTTACTAAAGTCGTAAATCATTAAAAACTACACATAGTAGTATCCGGTTGGGCAGTGTTTGTTGGATTGGGTTGAATAAAGTGCAGGGCGTGGGTTCATGGTAATAAAGTGACATGTCACCCAATGCAGCATTTCACTACACAGCGCTTCTCGTGCCTGAAGAAAGCCCTCAACACGGTTCCGTTCCATTTAGGTTTAAGGGAAATCTTTTGTTTTGGGTTCAAATAACTGAGGAAGTGATGGTATAGGTACGGAAGCTAGGCCTATGTTTCCAATAAGTCAAAGTTTCAGTTAGTATATCGTTGACTTGTTTAACTTTTCTTATATTAATACAATTAATATATTAGTATTGAAGTACATTACAAGTAGGCTACAACATTATAAGTACAACAGTCTGCAGTTTCACATGGGAAATGAACTAATATTTAAAATTTAAATCGATGCCATTTACATGTGTGTCCAGTAATGATAGATTTCAATAATACAAGTGAAAACAGGGAGGTCTGTGAGTAGCTGCGACTGAAATTATTTGGAGAAGTGGCCTGGCCGACCTGTCTGAGCACACGGGGCACGGCGCAGCAGAGAGTTATGGCGCACATGAAAAAGATTTAAGTTCAATCAAGCAGTCAGAGCTGGACGCCTGATCTTTGGCTTAAAGCTGCTCCCGAACAGTGGGAGTGTGCTGACAGAGCCTCTGAACGGACGCTCACTGGGACTGTATGTGTGGTAGGTTCTGCCAGAGGCCCACTGTGGAGGGGGGAGGGGGGAGGGGGAGGGGGAGGGGGAGGGGGGAATGAAAGCTGAGGCGATTTAGGAAAAAGGGCCCAAACATATCTCCTCCTTCATGGAGCTTTATCAATCTCCATAAAAACAGGGCAAGTCAAACAAAAAGAAAGATTTTGCATTCTATCTCACTGTCATGCTGATTCTAAGGGAACACATAAGGAGTGTGCTAGTTACTGTCCCCACATCACTCCAGCTGTAAAGAAAGTGGTGAATTGGACATACAGTAGAATGGATCAGACAATGATATCAAAAATTGGAGGATATTTCGTTAGAAGATTGTTTTATGATTTTTGTTGTACAAGTTGTTATTGCTCTTTGGGGTCCGCCATTTTTCCAAATTTGAACTTAAAAAATAATGAAGGAATGTGCCAGATGATGTTCAAATAAAATCATGTGTATCAAATGTATTTGACGTGAAATGATCCAGTGCAATTAATCTAACGGTTACTTTCCAACCCCATATTGACGGTCATGCTCCTGTCTGGAGGGAAATGCAGCTACAGTATTGCTTGATTCGGCTCTTCGATAGGAAAGATATAGTAACTCTGAATACGAAGGTAATGATACTAATGACAGCTCAAAGCCCAAGAAAAGGAGAGAGTCTTTAGGATGTAGTTTGAGTTTCCCTGCCAAGGTGAGAGCATTTCTTAGGTTTCCTTCAGCCACAAAGAAAACATTTTATCCCCTCAGTAATCCTTCCTCAAGCCCTCCCTAAGCTCCACGGCCCCTTCCACCCTCGGCCATCCCTCCGGCCCGTCTGGGATCCTGGAGGAGCGTCTCTGATACTGAGCCCAGCACACACACCCTCAGCACACACACCCTCAGCATCCCTCCATGACCCCTCTGGGACCCGGCTGACCTTCCTGTTGACGTCAAAGTAAAGCAGAGCGGGGCCGCAGCAGCGAGGGGCTCCACCCAGGGGGCTGGAGGTCTAATCACCGTATTCCTCACAAAGCCACAGAGGAAACATTAGCATTCCTCAATCTGCCCCCCCCATCACTCACACTGCGGTCTACATATGTGTACAGGTACACAGGAACAGTCACTTTATAGTGTTTGACATTAGCACTGTTTCCATGTTCTGCTTCTTTGTCTGTTCCACTAAGAAGCATCTCTTCTCTATTAGAATCTGCCCAGAACCCGCTTTTACATTTATTAAACAATATCTTGTCACATTATCCCTGTAGGTTTTTGTGTATTTATATTCTTTATTTTGTTAGATTTTCTTTTCACATTAGTTCAATGTTTGTGCCTCCTCTGACGGAATTTCCTGATACAGTTTTTTTATTTGCACCATTGTACACACACACATATTGCAATAAAAGGCTCATTTGGGCCTCTGGTTGCCACGGGCAGAACTTTCAGCCAATAGAAATACTTATATGTAGAACGTACACAAGATGTAAAACATACCCTAGTTTAGAATCATAAGGATTCCTGGTTTCGCCATTGTTTTTCATTGAAAATGAAATCTCTTTGGAAACACAATAATACATTACCTTGATTCCAGAAAGATAGTGATGGACTTTTGAAAATCATTTCTTTCTCTTTTCATATTTGGCAAATGATCCTGATAATGAAGCAGCATTTGACCTTTTGGTCAACATCAACGCCAATTAAAAAAATATTCTCACATATTAAAAATAATCCAGAAAAATAATCAGCAGACACATTTGTAATATTAAAAAAAATCCAGTCGTAACAATGAGCTACATCTCAACAACTTGTAACGTTTAGATAGGGTTTATATAGGAAAGGCTCTATCCTTCTTAAATGTTTTAATGTTATACTTTTACTCATATGATTACATGATTTAACATAATAGTATTTATACTTTTGACATAAGTCAAGCATCTGAGTGTCTCTTCCACAGTACATATATCCAAGAATCATCCGGTCCCCATATCGATGAGCCTGATCCACATCCAGTCTGTGAGTTCTGCATGAAATCAAACAGTGGGTGGATTTTGCTCTTGAGTTATGTTTTAGCGTTATTATCACTGAAGGATTTGGACTCCTCAGACTAGTCGTGCTTCTTGTGAAATGATTGTTTTATTGTTGCACCGTGTACGACATTTGCTCATATCAATAATGGGATATGCTCCGATGCATCAGGGGAAGCCTGTGAGAGAATCTAGTCTCATTTGTTTCATTTGATTTCACCGCTCGCATTCGTGGCAAAGCAGACATGATTAAATATTCACGACTTCCTGCCCAAACTTTCCCTCTGATCATATAGGCTCTGAACGGCGGTGAGAAAACTCCAGATGGAAATCTTTAAGATTCCCAAATCCTCCTCTTTTCACTGGCAGGAGTTTTGGGGTCAAGGTGTGAAGGGAGGACCAAAAGACCCGTTTCCCACAATCCCTCTGCAGCTATAGCCCCCCAGCTGTTGAAGGGCTTCCATAACAACAGCTGCACAGAGGTTTAGTGGTTCATGTTGCTATGACAACAGCAGGATCAATTGGCATGCACATACTCTGGGCTAATAGCAAAACTGACATTATACCATCATTTCGCTTCAATAAAACACAGGCAGGTTTTTACTGCTCTGAGATTCAGGGGGGCATAAAAGAGAAGCGAATAATTAATTTTGCATGATTACGCCCGTGGCTCGTGCGCGCAAAACTCGCAGGAATCTCCCACGCATATTGACAACCGAGCCAGCAACCTCACACTTCAGAATCCTTCCCTGGCACTGACATCAGGACAGTACAGAGTGTGATTGTTTCCAAGCGTGTACAATAGAAGCTAAATCAGCTCTGATGCCCGGCAGCTCGATGTGCCACAGATCACTGACTGGCAGGATGTGCAACAATCAGAAATATTTCTGTTCTCCTGACAAACAGGATATCGGGTCACTTGGCCACCTTCACAGAGAGGAATCAGAATGTATTCAGGGCCACAACGAACAAACCTCAGCTGTATCGGAGGTTTACACGAAGAACAATAGAATCTGAGGCTCTGATGACGTATCACGAGCGAAACCCTCAAATGTGCTGGAAGACAGAGCTCAGTTCTTAAAGCTTTTATCTGACCGGCCAAACTTCAACCATTCAGGCTAATTCCGGGGAATTATGAGGGGCTCACGGTGACAATGGCAGGTATTCCCACAGGAGTAACCAGAGCCGGGTGGCGTCAGCGCGGGTTTAAACCCAACATTTAACGAGCATGCAGCTGATAGAGGCAGCTGTGCCAGACAAAACACAGAAGAAACACCAAGCAGCCCTTCATCCAGCTGCAACACACCACGTCTAACTCCTAGCATCCTCTGTGTCTCTGCCACTAATCAACTCCTGGATGATATCTGACATTGATTATTCCTTCCTGTCTCGCAGAATATGATGAACAGGGGAGGGAAGCCAAACAGGAATCCACTGCTAAATATACCACCGTCGTGATGAGTCAGGATGGATTGAGCAAACACAAAGAGAACATCTCATTTCCTCCAGTCTGGGCTTTCCGAAAGAAGCTCCAATCTCCAGTGCCACCAGTGGATTCCTCTGTTTAATGACTGGAGCTGCATCAAGAGAGAAATCTGAAGACTAGTGAGATGAAAAGAGATTATCCAATGGAGCCTAATGACGTGAAGAGGAATCACACTGAATTAAAAGGAATAAAGGTGCAGACACATTAAAGGCTTTTGTTCTGAAATGCTTAGGAAGTGCTTATATTTAGAAACAAATATATACTTCATTATAGATGTCTACATTTCACACAACCTACATTACATGTATGTGTGAAGGCCGAAAGCAGGCTGTAGCTAGCAGGCTAAAATGTAGCTAGCTGGGAAAGTAGGTGCTCAGTGAATATAATATATTTTCAAATAAAAAAAATCTAAAATATATATAGTGGAAAATGAGGAGTATAGGATATACGTATATATGGCTACATGTGTGCTTTGACAAAATATGTATTTGTATTTGGGCAGACCATATCAATGATTTAGTATTGCTGACATATAGAAAATGGTTGTGTATTAAATATTTCAAATATATTTTTCACTTGTTTTATAACCTTAAACTAATATGACTGGTCCACACACATAATTCCACTTTGATAAATCAACAGAAGCGCATGCCAACATCAGCTTCTCCAGATATCATCTTTCAATGGTCCTTCAAATCCTGAACGGATTTCAGTATTGCATTTTTCTGTGCAATACATATTCAGCCCAACTTCCCAAACACATTAACAATAAGATAGTGAGCTAATGCACGTAGCATCTATCATGTGAACTCTTCTTCTGAAACTCCTTTAGACTCTGAGACTCACACAAGGACAAATACAGAGACCTGGTTTTCAGTGGGCCAGAACCTCAAAACTCCTAATACTTCTGTTTGGTTTAACCACACTACACTTGTCTGTACAATAATAATGTTAAACATTACAAATAGTTCCACACTCGACCCTGGGTCCTCTTATGGTGATTATGTTGTTTCATTAATGAACATTTAATTAACGAATGACCATAAACCGTTTTTTCAACCCTGCTTGGATCACAGCAATAATGTTTTTAAAACATTGGAATATAATAAAATAATCAAAAAGATTTCAGAGGAAGGTTTTTTACTTACAATGCATATCATGACACTTAATATTGCAACAATAATAAAATGATCAATTCTATCATTCCAATGGAGGACATTTTTACAAAACTGGATTCTAGACTAAATGACTAAAAGACGTGATATTTCACAGTGCAAAGCCATTAAGTGCACAGACTGAATCTGAACACAACTGATGTGTTCCTCCTGCAGAGAGCACACTGTGTGCTGGAGAGCTGCTGGACTCAGAGCTGCTGGATCGGAGACTTACTGCAGGAGCTCTGGCTCTTTCTACCATGACTGACAGAGCAGTGTGTGAGATGTGGAGAGCACATGGGGAGGGGGGGAGTAACAGTCAGGCATTTACTGACAGGAGTGTGTTTTTTAAATGGCTAGACTCAAAGCATATCCTTTTAATCATGTATTTTTTTCATTAAATATGTGCAAGTGTTCACATGCAAATAAAAAAACTGATTTTTTTAAAGATATTAATTCAAAGTTTGTTTTTATATAAATATATTAAGAGACGCCTCTGCTATTTGAAGCAATATATTTCTTTAATGTCCCGCCTCTTGTTCACACTAACCCTGCTTCTAACTCAATCAGATGACTTAGTGTGTTCACTTTTTCTGTTAAACAAATCAAAATGTTCTGAAACCTCTGTGAGCTCATTATTGTGTTAAGTTCAACGTTTCAAATCTCTCTCCTTCTGTTAGCGATCATTTCGGGGTCAGACTGATCTGACCCTCCACCAGGTCGCCTCCTGTCTCCATCCCAACTGTTTCAGTGAGCTCATCAGAAGCTCACATCTATCAAGATCTTTAGCAATCGAATGAAGTCTCTCCAGATCTAAATGTTGTCTTGTGTGTACACTTTATCTGAAAATGTTATAAATAATAATGGATTGGACAAATTATTTCAAAATCCAAGGCAAACTCCTACTGTTCACATTTCATATGCTCACTGAATGCTTATGAGGATGCACACTCTCCTGCTGTATTCCAGACGTATTTCATGAGATAAACAGCAGGTCAAAAGTCACAGCAGCCATGAAGTGCACAGAAAGACACCAGCAAACTCATTTTGTACTGTTGTCCCGTCAAAGATTGGATTTTGGTCTGATCTCCCTGCAGCGGATGACATCAGCTTAGAGGTCAAGGGGACTTTATAAGAACTATACAACCGTACTGCAATAATTATACTATTGTACAAATAATCGTACTATTAATTGCAGTATCTATACTAGAAAACCAAAACACTCTTATCACTTAGTCTACGGGAAGCTGTTCTTGAAATTAAGATGAGATTTGCCAGAAGTCACTCCCTCATGAACTAAATTACACTTCAGTCATTTCCAAGTGTTTACATTCTGTGAGGATGAGGGTTCCAACATGCATTACATTTTATAGAAATGGAAATGTTCACTGAAAAAACTGAAACGTTGACTTTTATTAGCAAGAATATTAAGTTTAAATAAAAATATATCATTAGGTTTAACGTAATATAATTGCTTTCAACTAACCTGATGTGAAATCTGTTGACATAATACATTTAATTAAAGTCAATGATTCCGTTTTTTCAGTGTTTGTACCAATACCCAGTTTATTTCAGCAAACAAGATTTTGTGGAAACATTAAGAACGTTTCAGTTGAAGCAGAATCACATTATTCACCCTGAACAAATTGAAACGTTAGTTGAAAACAATAATATTATGTTGAACCTAATATTTGTCATTTAAAGTTAATGTTATTACTTTCAACTAACCTGATACAGTTATGTGAAATCTGTTGACATAATACATTTAATTAAAGTCATGACATGTCATGATTCCATTCTCACAAGTCTATGTATCGTTTCCACAATGGTCTTCTTACTTATTTCCAGGTAACATTTCGGAGATGTGAAAATGCAATGATATTTCTGTTGAATTGAAATACTCTTTGATTGTCCGGTTTGGAAACAGACAGGGTGCAGGGAGGACAGAAACACAATGGACTGGACAGAGACGGATGAGACAGAACTCAGAGTTCCCCTCCAGTGTCTGAAGTGTTGCTCTGACTCTGACCTGGTCATAAAGCATGACATCACTGCAGACTGAGGGGCAGGATGTACTGCCACTCAGGTATTCTCTGGTCTCTGCTAAGCATTTCCCCACATTAGAAATGCCCCACTTGTTTCACAGCCCCCCTCAGCTCCATGTCAAGACAAAGTACTCTCTGTCCATTTGAGAAAACAGAAAACAGTGTCTTTAAACGTAAGGCTCTGCCATCTGTATAAAATGTCTGCGGCAGTTTATAAATACCACTGACCAAATCTGTTGTATTACGTCAACAGATTTCACATAGCTGTACTAGGTTAGTTTAAACAATAATATTAGGTTTAAATAAAAAATATTAGGTTCAACTTAATATTATTGCTTCCAATACATTTAAGTCAACGTTTCAGTTGTTTCAGTGCAGGAGGGTTATCACACAGGATACTGGGGAAGAAGCGACAACAAATCTTCTCAATCAATTTCCCCCTCTGCTTTCTTTGTACACACTCAGTACACAGACCTATATAAATAGGCCTGTTTGGAAGTGGGCGTTAAGTCGTCCCTTGTCTCTTGCCATGGCACGTCTCACCTTCACAGTCCCACTGACAGCGACTCTTCTCTCAGGGAGCGTCTCCCGCCTCCCTGTTGACCTTTAACTGCTAAAGACGTTTTTGGGAGATTTGCCTTTCAGTAAACTTAGGTTCAAACGTAGGTCTAAAGAGATGGATGGATGTTTTCCCCTCTGTAGGAACAGGGGTGTCAGTCCAGGGGCCAAATACAGCCAAATGTGATCTCAAGCGGGCCGGACCAGTGAACATTTCTTGAGAAAAATAAGTGCAATTTCAGCAAATGTTATGCCTCAGTTTATCATTTACACATCGGCATTACATCAGATTACAGTGTATCTGGAACTGAACAATACTGAATAGCATTTTACTTCATGATCAAAACTACTTAAATGATTTTACATTACATGTTAGACGCTTTTATCCAAAGCGACTCACATACTCAATACTGTGGGCAATCCCCACAGGAGCACTTTGGGGTGAAGTGTCTCAGGGACACAACGACATGCTGACTGCAGTGGGGATTGAACCTGATCCGAACACCAACACACGCGTCAAATTTCCTTTTTCTTTTTGATCACACAAGTCTTTAGGGTGGTAATAATGACTAACAAAAACTAAAAACATATGTTTTTGTTTTATTGTGTGTCCTCTGTAGAGAACATTGGGTGTTAGTTACTGTATGCGAAGCATAGTATACAAACAACTATAACATACAAGTACATTTAGACAACATTAGAGCACAACAACTCAATGCAACAAATATTGAGCCCTCATTTGTAGTGCTCCATCCTTTTCTGAAATGCAGAGATACATCTGACACTTGATGTATGTTTTCCCACTGCATCCGTCTGCCATGAACCCTACAGAAACCTACGTGTTAGTTTGGCCCAAAGTGGACTCCATTTGTGTTGTGTAACATGGGGGAAATAAAAAGTTAGCAAATCCCCACGTCCTTCTTGAGGACATTCAAAACATTTAGTTTTAGATCAAATAATGATTACACTGCTCTGAAACTCACTACACTAACTCCTAAGATGTTCCCTTACTATCATGAATTAAAAATATTGAACTCACAACACTGGGAATTACAAAATTACAAACTTACCATTTCTCTTTCTACAAATAGTGCTTGTGTTGATGGACGCCATTTTGAAATACAATGAAATTATCTTTTTCAAAGCCACACCCCCACATACAGTATGTCACATTTCTGAAAAGCCCAGGATCTCCTCTGTGGAGTACCATTGGACTTAATGCTGTGACATGTATAACCTCAAAGTAATGGATCAAAACCAAATGTCCTCCACTGAGGACACAAATGAATGGGTGGGTCTCAGGAGGATATACAGAATGAGGCATGAGATGAGGTCATCTCCACACACATCTCATGTATAGAATGGTCCATCCAGGCCTCAGTTGAGCTTTCCGCTTTCATTACGGCCATTTTTCTCAGAGCCTTTAAGTGTCAGTGTGGAGCATCTGAGCATCTACTCAGGACACACAGATTATTTGAACAGAAACTAAAGGTTGACCGACCTGCCTCCTCCCTAAAAAACGTTCCCTCTAAAGCTAAACAAAGAAATGTGACCCGTGATCAGCACTATCACGTTTCAAACTCCCATTTACACCACACTGACACTGGAACAATGCCACCGCGGTGCCAGCAGGAGGACATACCAACGGAGCAGGGAGACCTTGACCGTGTTAGGGGGGGGAGATAGTTGGAAAGCTTCCTGGACATGACACTGTCCCGCCTTATTTAACTCACTTTTGGAGATGAACCTTGATGAAGCGTCACATGTCGTGGAAGGTGTGTGTCGTTACTGTGTGTCATCTTTTACTTTTAATTTAGGATTTTTTGGTCTGTGATAATCAAAGTCCTCAAAATGTCTCCTCTTTGGCTGCTAACTTTTTTATTTGGAGGAATCTCAATGGGGTTTTGATCCTTTCAGATTCTGATTTAGATTTTATTTAGAAATGATAGCAGCAAAATGAACTGAGGCACCAGATAATGAATCTTAGGATCAAATGTCCAGGCGAGAGCGTCCTTTGTGCAGTTTATGGGTTCCAATGATCCAAAAGCTCATGAACCGTTTGACCTATTTGCCTTTCCTGTGGCTTTCCTTGGTGAAAACAATATGTATTTCCTGGTGTGCCTATCCCACCTCCACATCAGCCGTGCCCAAAGAAAAACAAAAAACACTTTAATTAAAGGTGGGGTAGGTAATTTTGGAGAAACCAGCTCGAGTGCGCTAGAATTTGAAAATACACAGCCGGAAAACATCTGCCACTTCCTCACAGAGCCCCTCCTCCAACACACAAGAACGCACACATGACCAATGGAAGGCTAACAGGCAGGTAGGCCATCCAGTTACTTTAGCCGGGCCGGCTCAGATGATTGGTCGTGCTTTTTACAGTACTACGGCTTCCACAGAGGATGATTTTTTATGGATTTTTGGTCAAAGCACTTCAGATATTCATTGCTATCGGATGTTAAGAGCATTCCATGGAATATAACAAAAAGTGTATCTCGAGCCGGTTTCTCAAACTTACAGTACCTACCCCACCTTTAATCTAAAATGATTACACTAATTAATAATACATTTAATATAAACAAAAACTTAAAGAAAATACATGTTTAACTGTTAAATATGTATAAATCAATGTTTCAACAGTTATTATCAGAGGGAATCGTGTGCCCTTAAAGTTGGCTGCTGTGTTTGCAAAGCACAAATATGTAAATCAAATATTTGTTTAAATTGTATACCATACAGTCAGAAAATAAAGGAATATGAGCTCAGTGTGTAGTAATTAGTGTGTCAGGGCAGTGTGTTAAGAAAAGCACAAACACTGACAACCAATCTGGTTTTAAATAATTGCTGTCATCACTTTCTGAAAAACTCACAGAAGGAAATAAAAACAAATGACCTGAATGCTGAATTACTTTGATTTAGCTAGTTTGTTCAGGCTTTTGGCACAGGGAGGTGAAAGTGAGAAGAAGCTGCAACTGAAACGTCAAATATGTTTTTCTCTATCTTATTAAGGACTTTTAAAATAACACGCAGTGGACATACACTTTACATCAAAGCTAGTTCACATTTCCCTCTAGTAACATCATCTTCACCATAATACACTGTGAAAATGTCATTTCATTGGGTGTTAGAATTTGAAGTTTTTGCATTTCAAAAATCCTAAGTGTTTGTAAGCTAACCTCAGGCAAGGCATCTCAACTGGACTTAGTCTTCAGTGGCTCCTCTCATTCAATGACTGCTGGAATGTTTCCAAGCAGGGCGGCATTAAGCGGGAAGAGAGCAGGCTTACCTCATCTCATCTGAAGAGCTGTTGACGCTCAATAACAGCCATATTAGGAGCCGTCTGCCTTCACCACGGTTAAAGTATTTCACATCAACGTTTGACTGAACTTTATTTGTAAAATGCAATAAAATAAATTGAATTATCGGGTAAATATATCTGACTGAAATCTGGAATGAACTGATGCACATTTGGATATGAGGAGATCTATGCAGCAGACAGCTGCAGAAGTCAAATAGCATATTGTTTTGTCTTTTACAATAGTCTCCATTATGCTCCTATGTCTTGTTATGTCTTTGAAATTTGACCAACTGTCTGGGACTGTAGTAAAATACATTACAAGGTGAATTACTTAATAAACTACTAGTTCTCTTAAGACACTATATTGATGGTGAACCATTGCATTTCTCTCTTTTCAGGAATGTCTTAAACATCTTTCAGAGAGCAAGCCTCTTATCGTGGCACACATCCTAACATGCTAATTACCCCACACACAGTTTGAGTTCATTTATTATGCATGAAATAATCTAATATGATGACTGTGATAATTATGCGCACATAGATAAGATAAAAGAGTAGTAACCAATTATGGCACTGGAGTCGGGAAAAGTAATTATTCTTTGTAGTGGAAAGAAGTCTCGGTTTGAAAAAGGGTTTCATCCAGTTCACAGCGCTGCAATTAACATGTGGAATCATGTCTGCCCCCCCGATAATGTTTAAGGATTATTCTCTTAATTAAGAATACAGTAAAATAGATATGCCTTGTTGTTGTTGGAATTTAAGGATGTATGCTTTTCACTGAAACATTTTTAAAAACACACTGAAAAAACTGAAGCGTTGACTTTAATGAAATGTATTATGTCTACACATTTCACATAATGGTATTAGGTTAGTTGAAAGAAATAATATTAAGTTGAACCTAATATTTTTTATTTAACATTAATATAATACGAACCTATTAAAGTTATGTGAAATCTGCTGACATGATTCATTTCATTAAAGTCAACGCTTCAGTTTTTCAGCGTGCAGCTGAGGTACCTTTACATAGATTTATTTACAGCAATGTTGTTGAACACGCTGAGGCTCCTCACACACTTCAAAAATCTGACATGTTGCATTATGACTTGAAAGGCAACATAACTGGAAGCCTTGGTTCTCGTCAGCAACAGCTAATCAGAGAGGACAGGAAAAGGAACGTGGTGTTCAGAAATCAGACGTGTGTGTGGAGTCACTAAATATTACCACTTCTAAAATCAGAGGCTGCGTGCGGTTAGCCTCGCCGCTGCACAAACACTCTTAACACAGCACAGCTTTCCTTCACCGCAAATCACAGGGAACAGAGGCTTTAGAGTCATTTGATTTTTCTGTGACTGTTTTGGTTTGAATTATGCTATAAATCAAACTCTGAGGCGATGGAACGTGGCAGCGTGGAAACAGAGTTAACAGGGCTTAATATGTGGGAATGCATCCTGCCAGCAGTGAGGAAAAGAAGTGCTGCTGGTGCTGAGAAGTCAGTGACAGCAAACACAAGGAAGAAATGTAGAGCATAATTACTACAAATTAGGGTTATTTAATCCCACATAAATAAATACTCACAAATGAAATTATTTGTAAGAAGTACTCAGAAAGTAGAAGTAACAGAGTGTAGGTAAACAAGTAGAATGCCTTCAAAATGTTCCTCAAGTAAAAGTAGAAAAGTATTCTCATCAAAATATAGTGAAAGTAGCGACAGTAAAAGTAGTGATTGTGCAGATTGGTCCATCTCAGAATAATATATATGATATGTTTTATAATGATTGATCATGAAAGTGTTCTCAAAGCTGGTAAAGGTGCAGCTAGTCTGAATGACTTTGTATACTGCAGGGTAGCTTGTGGATTTACTCCAGGTGGAACTAAAGTCTGATTCAACACTTGATTAGATTTAACATCATTCATCCAGATCTGTAAAGTAACTAAAGGTATTAAATACATGTAGTGGAGTAAAAGTACACCATTTACATCTGAATTGTATTGGAGTAGAAGTACAGAGTAGCAAAACATTGAAATACTCAATTAAAGTACAAGTAGCTAAACATTTTTACTTAAGTAGGGTTAGTACATCTACATAGTTACTTTACACCACTGCACATACACAGTATACACAGACCTTATCTGAAGCAGGATGGTCTGAGTGAAAGCCCATGTGTCTGACTCAGGAAACAGACATGGAACTGTGTCACAGTCTCTGTTGACTCATGACTACAAAATCTGAGCTCCAGGCCAAACATGATACTCTGACACCAGTCAGCAAAGCTCTGAGGTTTCCCGAAGACGCTCTCACAAACAATAACAAATCACTTTTAACCCAATTGCCAGGTTTTCATATTCACACCAAACATTTGGAAACATGTCATCTTAAGAAATGCCTCTATGCAGTCATTTGAGAACAGGAATAAAAGATAATGAATGTGTGGATGTGAACAAAGCTTCAGACTGGAGGTTAATGTCATGTTTCCTTACACTCTCCTCCTCACAGTCATAATGCTCTGGATGTAATGGAGTGAGAAGAGGAGAAAGGAGGACGATGAATTCGGCCAAGAAGACAATTGTCGCTTCCTACGAACAGCTGATGTTCGGAATAACCAGTCTACTGTATGATTTGCCACAAATGACTCCTCACAGACGCGCCTCACTGGAACATGTAGAACACTTACTGGCATGATTTGTGTACAACCCTGTATTCCCTGCATTTATATAATACTTATTTGTTTTTCTAACTTCTGAGCAAAAACGTTGTTTCTGTTCTCAGGGGAGCGAAGTGCTGCATTCTTTCACCATGAGGCAGATGCAAGAGATCATGTTGGATTGTGGGTGTAGGTCTCAGTTCATTTTAGTCAACAGAAGCCCTTCGTTTATGGTTTATCAAAGTTTTTAGTTATGTTTAAATGTTATTAATGTAAGCACGTTCTGTCTCGTGCTTCAAGCTAATTCTGCAATATGTAACCAAGAGCACGATATTTACCTAACCTTATAACTGCCCTACCTGAGCATAAACACCATTAGTCATGCATGAGTGGGTATTGAATTGCTAGGACATTGTATGACACATCATTAAATATGTTGTCATTTTGAAAATACATTCATTTACAACAATGTGAGACTTGGCTGATACGTTCATCAACAAAGCTTCCACAATATGCTTATTGAAAAACGTCATTATGTTTCTGTTATTTTAGTTGTATGCAGTACTTACTATAAGAACATTTCTATGAGACATGGTTGATGTGCCATAGGAAATATATATTTTCCCAATTGACATGTTAATAATATATATATATATATATATATATATATATATATATATATAATATATATTGATAATAATAATGTATCAAACAGTTAAACTCCACAGTAACACGTTGTATCACAGTGTTGGATATCTTTGAGATTCTTTGGACACTGCTATGTATTTCGATACATCTGAAGCACAGAGGAATTAAGGATGGCAAAAGACTTCATAAACGGTCTAACTGGAATAAAAGACCGTATTCCTCCGTCAATATTTTAAGAGTGAGTTATCTCTTAGGAAAAGTAGCCTCCCCATGGTAAATGAAATGCTCTTTGACTGAGGCCTGTGCTGTCATTGAATCATGGCGCTTGTAAAGCAGCGGACAGAACTACATAACTGTCATTTGCAGCTCATAAGAGCGTTTGGTCAAATGCTTTAGTCAAAATGATTCTGTCCTTGCCACTGTGCAATGCTTTTACTCAGGTCTGTTGATAAGCATGCTGTTTTGCCCAAGGGCCTGACATTATGAGTTCCATCAGGTCAACACAACACTCAGAGATTAACAGCAAGGTACACAAATGGATTTGAAGAGAGACATTTTGGTTCAAGTCAAAAATCACGTCACAATAAAGCAGCAGCTATTCACTGAGTGAGAATATTGTCCTTCAGATCGATTGTGTCCTGGAGTGCGATAGGCTGAACATTCAGATGAGATGTGAGTGGCAGAAAGAGCAATACACTCAAACCCATCTTTGGAGAGGATTCTGACAGATGGAAGCTCCTCCAGTAAAGGGCCTTCTGGAGGTCACAACTTTAGAGTTGTTGCAATGAAATACAAAGAGAAGAGGACTTCAGCAGCCTGCTATGCCAATAGTCAAAGAAGGGTTATTTCTAAAGGCATCCACACTATTTCAAAGTGGCAAAGTGTTCAACTCCACACGCTGCCTCATGTCTCAGGCACCCAACATGTCCCTATAGCTCAGTGGTTCTCAAACTTTTTCTGTCAGGCCCCCCCTTTGGAGAAAAAAAAAAGTCGGGCCCCCCCAACACAAATAGTCAGGCTCAGTGGCGGCGCCAGATATTTATTTTGAGGGTGCTGTGGGGTAGCTTGACGTTTCATAGAGGGTGCTCAAACATTTAGTGTTTCCCATTAATGTACCGGGCGCTACAGTGGAACTTTCTACTGCATACACAGTGTACCCACGACAGTTACAATGAAGGCTCGATAATCAGCTCACGGCATATAGGTGTAAGCAGGGGTAAAGTGCTCTTTTTATAGGTGGTGTGTGGACCTCACAGGGGGGTCCGGGGGCAAGCTCCCCCGGGAAGATTTTTAAATATTGAAGTTAAAAGCATCAATCTGGTGCACTTTGAGAGCAACATGAAGAGATCTATGGATACATCTCTCAACACCCAAATGAAACAGAACTGTAAACAGATTTACTTTTTCTTTATGGATATTTTACAAATCACTCCCCTTTTAAACTTTATTCATGTTTTAATGTCATATAGTATTTCATACTTGTTTTTAATTTATTCTCTTATTTTTTTATAACTATAATGATCAAATAAACGTGTGCCTCGGAAATAATTGTTTACATTAATGGTGACCAAAACGTTTGTGACCCACTGAGATAACACTGAGAGTCCTTTAGCTCACTGAGTCTCTCAGTCTGACAGGAGAGGACTCTCCTCCACTTTGTTGTTGAAAAAACTCCTTATATCCGTTAGCGTAGCTCGCTAGCACCAGAAGCTAACAACAACGATCTCCGGTACCGGTGCGCTCTCTCTCTCGCACACAAAATGGCTCGTTCCACACACACAGAGCCGAGCTTTAATGAAACACAGAGACCCAGACGTAATAGTACTGCATCATATTATTTTCGAATCAATCATTTTTCAAAATATGACTTTTTTTTTTTTTATAACCATTTTTCCTCCTGGTCTCTCGCGCCCCCCCCTGTCATGCCTCTGCGCCCCCCTGGGGGGCCGCGCCCCCCACTTTGAGAACCACTGCTATAGCTGCAGCTCACATACTCAGGAGATGGTCAGATATTGAAAAGTACAGAAGGTACTTCTCACAAACAGCTTCTGTTCATGTGTACTTGTCTGTCTGTCTTTGGTAATAAAAGTCCCTCTGACTCACAGGAACAGCTTTCCTGCTGGCAGCAGCACTGCAGTGCCGAGAAACAGCTGGAACTAAACCTGCAATATTAAATCAAATAGAAACGACTGAAAGTATTTGCTTAACATGCCAAGCTGCAAACATTTGCATTTGTCTAGAGAGCTATAATATCACTTATAGATTCTTTATGGTTTGAACATATTGTTGCAAGACGATGCTATTAGCAGTGATGGCATTTCCCTCAGAACTAAGTGTAAAGTATTAAACTGGGGGGGGGGGGTTCAACAGCAGTGACCCCATTTTGGACCACGTATGTTTCTCTTTCTAAGGAAGCGAGGAGATGCAGCCACACGGTGCTTGCTGGGATTTTCTCTGCTGTGATCTGCTGTTGAATTCAAATCAAATATCTTGAACCTCGCCCAGCTCAGCTGTTACCAGCACTCTCAAATATAATACTTTCAGGATTTACTGGCAGGCTTCACATTTCTCTGAGTGAAGCTCTACTCATTTATTAGGATTATCTGCATTCCACCAGAGATAAGAACCAAAGGCACAAAGAGGTGCACAGTCTTGTTAAAGGTCTTTAAATGAAGAATATATAATAAGCTGTTGCTAATTTGAGTTTACACTTGATCTTTGAATAATTACCACTGGTGTCTAAAAATATATGTTTTAATTGTTTTTACTGCACAAATAATGACATCAAAAGCAACATATAGGAACACTATGAATACTGAAGAGTGGAAATAGCCTACTTGTTACATCTTTAAAATGTAAAGTAATCACTCTGCGAGCATCCTGCTGCTGGATGCTGTATTGGATCCCTCTTCTCTATGCCATGACTTTGACTCACTTTATGGAATGTGTCCCTGCTGGGTTTTCATTTCCTCTGTCTGAAAAAAGGAATGCAATCAGAGAACTGATGCTAAAATCATTACCTAATGACTAAAGCCATTGTATGACTTCTTCCATGCTGTGGCGTTCACTGTTCAAGCAAACATCACGTCTTTCTTTTGGAGAAGAGCGTTTCTAAAAGTGTGTTTGACTGTTTGCAGGTTCAATTGATTCGAATGTGCCCACTCCGTCTAGGAATAATTTACTAAAGAATCCTACATGTAGTGTTCTTTTTTCAGAGGAATATATTTTGATGGCAAACTAAGAACAAAGACAATGTTTGCTGTCTATTAAAGCAACTATAACTATTTTGAAAAAAGATATATCTCTATGTCAATATCACACTTTACTCACTGAGAACTGAAAAGGAACTCACATTGGTTTCAAAGTTTATTTAGCTAGTTAAGACAAATAATCTTAAATGTATTCATGAAAACTAGATGGTATTGAACTTTATTTCTGGATGTTTTCATGGTGTTTGAAGGTTTTTGTTGAATCAAATTGGGTATTTTTTGTAATCTTCTACTGGCGTGTGAACAATAACACTACTGTTCAACACAATATGGTAACTTCCCGAGTGCAGTTGTTAACCATACTGCGTTCATATACTGCATTTATTTGCATGACGTTTCTACAGTATGTCCTTCCAGAAACAAAGCTGTGTGATGTTTACAGTATGGAGGATCATTAAATTTGCCGGCTGCTCCTCTCGGAGCATAAATCAAGCCAATCCATCTCTCCCCGACCCCACTCCCTCCCTAGTGGCTTACTTAGAGCCATGCCAACGCAGCACTGGCTGCGGAATGAGCAGGGTAAGCATGCAGGGCTGTCCTTAAGCTGCTGTCTGACGGCATAAACAGGCCTCTGTCTCCTCTTGAGAGCAAGGGGGATCAAGCAGGCTTAGTGGGCATGACCTGTGAGAGCCCAGACACGGCCAAGACATGCAACAAAATACAATTGTCTTAAGAATGGCTGCTCTATTGAACATGGGGAAACTAGTCGACATCACATTGCCCACGGGCCCGGAACAGGACCTAGATGCACTCTGCCGAGGATAGCGCTGACTAAAGCCTCATGAATAATTCTGAACATCCCCTCTCTTTTTCCTGCCCTGATTTAAGAAAGTGGGGCCCCAAAAACAAATTAGACATCTTACAATCTGATTGGTAAGAAAAGGAATATTGCTTTAATATTAGATCTTCTCACACATTATTTGTTCATTTCTTTGGCACCATGCAGGGGGGAATTAGAGGCAGAGCAAAGGAAATGACAAGACATTTTCTTATGGTTTAATTTCCTCGATTTCTTTATGGCCATACATAAATGCTTAAATTGGTTTGTAACATATGCTCTCCCCGCTCTGTTTCCTTCCTTCATTAAGTGTGACTGAATCACTTTATTAGTGATTATCCCCCCAAAAGCTGCAGGAATGCACAGCATCACACCTCATCATGTCATTTACCAATATAGTGGAAATGGGAATATGCAAATACCGTCGGAGTATTCTGCAGCACCAAATAGGCCCCTGGGCTGCTTGTCCAATGACACAAATCATCAATTAAGATCTCAGCAGGGTTTGGGGATAAACTAAATTGGCATTGTCTCTATCTGACAATATGTAGAGCCGTGTGGGGTATAGCACAACAAAGAACAAACACAACTGAGGGTGATTAGTTTGTGTGTGTGTGTGTGTGTGTGTGTGTGTGTGTGTGTGTGTGTGTGTGTGTGTGTGTGTGTGTGTGTGTGTGTGTGTGTGTGTGTGTGTGTGTGTGTGTGTGTGTGTGTGTGTGTGTGTGTGTGTGTGTGTGTGTGTGTGTGTGTGTGTGTGTGATCATTTGAATAATGCGAAATGTAACAGACTCTCTTCTGGTCTTTACACAGCGATTCACGGCTGCTACAACACTGTCTTTCACAGCGTTTGCTTTCACAGCGGCAGCAAGTTTAGCTCCTCGTGGGATTTTATGCTTAGCACGCTGCACCTGCCGAATGTGTGTGAAGGTGGCAGCTAAAGTGGTCTAAATTGTCATTGTGATTTCTCAGGGAGGCAGATGATTAGTAAACAAACGGTTGAGGCATATTTAAGCAAGCTAATGTACTCCCCATGCTCAGACTATACGCTTTGCTGCGAGGGGCCTTTACTTTGTAATATACAGTTGTAACACTTTTATTATTGACAGATGACAACGCAGTCTGCAGCTGTTAACACTGGAGACTAGAGTTCTATTTCCTGAACATTTAGCAACATGGGACTTTTTATTTTTTAATTTAGATGTGTTTGCTAATCTGTGTATGTGCACATGTGTGTTATTTAAGTGCCAGTGTTAAAAGGTAAAAGTATCTTTCAGATGATCTGAGTAGGTTTGAAGCTAACAGCCTGTGGTGCCTCACCATCATATAACCCAACTTCAACAGGGCCCCACTATTGGAGACATGCTGTCTGAAACAGACTGGCTGAATCATACTGACGACATGTCATGCCAGTCCAACGTCTCCTAGTGAAATAGTCATTGGAGTTATTGTGGAATAAACTAGTAATCTGGAATAGAAAGTGTGGAGAGTGGACACAAAGAAGGCCAGTGTTCAGTTCTGGTTTTGCTGGAACTACATATAAGACCTCACTAAGATGCATGAGCAACACTTGAATCACATAATGTGTTCACCAAGAAATGCAAAGTAGCTAAACTCACTGTTCAACCTTTTAAAATACAGAAGAAAATGACTGTTTTTCTGAAATGAATGCAGAACATTAGCTTTGCATTAAAAAGCTATTTTGTTTTTTAAATGCTGATCATGAGCTACAAACCGAAACATAGACAGACAGGCGCCTGTCAGTTACAAATATAAGCAAGCTATCTAAATAACTGATAAAAGCTCTACATTTCCAACATTTTCCAAAGGCAATATATATCTGCAATTTGAATGCTGTGCTATTCTGTGTGTTTCGGTCACAAACAAGCAAACACACACTACTGTTTATAATATAATATAATATCATTGTAATATATGAACAAAGAACATTGATATAATCGGATAGAAATTGTTTTAGAATGAAAACACTTAATCCGTTTTTTTCTTTAAAAAAAACACCAATTGCGCCAATCAAAATAAAAGCATTGTTACTGAAGTAAAACACCACATAACTTCAACATTAGGAACCAGCAGTGGCATGAACAGACACAACAACACCTGTTTGTGCACAGACTCATCAGCCATCACATTTCATTGTACATTTAAACAGAACCGCGTGATATCACTCCGCCGCTAATTGACAAAGCCGTAATAAAAAACCAGCTTCCTGCAGCTATTCACTCATTCTGTCCTCATGTCTCTAGCATCAAGATTATTCTCTAGATTACAACATTTTGCACAAAACCCCCCGCAGTTAACACATCCTGGATACCTGCGTCTCAAACATTACCGACACATTTTTAAATCCAAACGCCGCACAAGAAAAAAATTCCCTGGTCTTTGAGTCCTGCACAAAAATGCATATCCTCTGCTTTCCCTCTCTCTTTTTCTCCCCCACCTCTGTTCCCCCCTCCCTATCTCAGTCGCTCTCTCCCTCCCTCCCTCCCTCCCACCCTGACTCTCTCTCTCTCTTTCTTTCTTTCACTCCCTCTCTCCCCCTCTCTCTCCCTCTCTCTTTCTCTCTCTTTCTCTCTGGCCTGGCTGCTTGTCTGACTGTATGAATAATGTCCTGCCTTTTGTAATGAAGGGGGGGGAAGGGGAAAAGGACGCTGAAGTGGTAAAGCCCTGCTCCCATGCACTGACATTGAAAATGAATGACAGCTTACCTGCATGCCAATCTTCATCAGACTGACACTGGGCTGACAGCACAGCCTATACTCCTCCACACAGCCGGTGACGTCAGCCATGCCTGGCCCCTCCCACCTCCAGCTCCGCTCCCCGTTTTCCCAACACCGGGCTGATGATGCCTTCCAGTGTCCGTGGGAAATACGGCAATCACGTGTGAGTGTTGGTGGGAAGCGCCAGTAGAACGAAAATCAGTGCAGGAGAAATAATCAGAGGTGGGAGAAGTACTGAGATCTTGTTCTTAAGTCAAAGTAGAAGTACCAGAATGTAGAAATACTCTGTTACAAGTCCTGCAATCAAGTAAAAGTAGTGATTGTGCAGATATTATGTGTTAAAAATTATTGATGCATTAAGTGTTCTCAAAGCTGGTAAAGGTGCAGCTAGTTTGAATGACTTTGTATACTGCAGGGTAGCTTGAGGATTTACTCCAGGTGGAACTAAAGTCTGATTTAACACTTGATTCTATTTCACATTATTAATCCAGATCTGAAAAGTAAGTAACTAAATGTATAAATAAATGTAGTGAAGTAAAAGTACACCATTTACATCTGAATTGTAGTGGAGTAGAAGTACAATGTAGCAAAACATTAAAAATACTCAAGTAAAGTAAAAATCCCTCAAAGTTGTACTTAAGTACAGTACTTGAGTAAATGTATACTTACACCACTGGAAATAATAAATTAAATAAATCAGTGTATACTTTTTAGGAATGACTTGTAGATGATGAAGCATCAAAAAGCATGTCTTATTCTAACTGTTTATTCTTTTCTCATCAGTTTGAATGACACACACACAATTCACAGTCAATAACCAGCATGTTCAAAATCAATTCACAAACGATAACTGAGATTTTTTAATTGAGTGAAAGTAGCAATTCTAGGTTGTTAACAGTCTCTGTTACCACTTAAACCTGGAGCAATCTGCAGGAACAAAAGTATCAATAGGGTGATAATATGAAAATAAACTGTGAGTATCGTAAAGTACTTTCTGTGCGGAGTAGCCCATTTCAGGAACATAAGATTGTGATTATTGATGCATTTATGTTTTCATCACAGCTGGAGCTAAATGTGACTACTTTATGCTGTGCTTTCACCCACAATTATATGTCATTGTTTATATTAGCTAGTTGTCTGATTCTAAAGCTGTCGGATACATGTAGTGGAGAAACCATTACGATATGGCATTACAAAATGTAGCAAACGAACTATAAAGAAGCATACAAATAAAAATATTCAGACATATTTCCAGTACCTCACACACGCACGAACGCGTTGAAACACGCATCTATGAATCACGGATCTGGCCAGCACCCCTGTCGGTGAGCATTAGTCATTACATGCTGCAAGTAGACACGGTGGAATGATGGGAAAGAATCATGGATGTATAATAAGACCGAAAGAATATGCAATTAACGCAAAAAATCCCAAAGATGTCCCCTACTTTGGATCTGGATGTTTAAACTGATAACACAGAATAACTGACTTCATGCTTTTTCTATAACATGGAGGCTATGTCCCCATCAATTACTTCCCCATATTTACTTTAAAATAATGAAAATATTTATTAAAAAAAAAGATTGAATTATATATTAAGTATTCTCTATTGAATACAAAACTGAATAATACAAAGTTTCATGATCTTACTCTTTCACACTGCCAAATGTAAACCCTGTAAGGCTAATTTATTACAAAGGTCTAGCCTCGTCTGTAGGCTTTTAAGCAAAGGCAGGCGTACGGTTACATCAGAAAAAGCGTAAAAGATTCAATGTTCATCTCGTAAATGGTAAAAAGTCAAAGCAGCTTTGTGAAGTTCTGCTGCCCCATGTGCAGCCACAGTGCTTTCAGTAAAGTCGCATGTGATAGGCCGGTCTCGAGTTCGTGTATCCAATGAAACTTCAGTTTGCTGTTACCAGGAAGCAGAAGACGCTAAGGAGAAGGCTCTCCATCCTTGCCTTTTTTTACTTGATACATACATCCACGATTCCCTGAATGAATGACTACTTGAGAAACGTCAGGTTAATAGACAGCAAGTCGAACACTTTAAGTTACATGTTTCACTGCCGGTGTCAGGATAGGAGAGCTAACGTTAGCAGTGATAGCTAACTCCCGCACACATCAGTGGAAGTAACGGTTAGCTCATTTAGCCTCATTTAAGCTACATCTTTTCATAGCAATGCACTGAACGTCGCTTGTCAAATCTTTTGAGACGCCTCACTCTTTAACTTCTGTGTATGTCGGGTACAGCAGCTTGAACCGTTGCTAACAGACATGGCTAACACCGTGCTGGAGGTGGGGACGGGGGTCTTCGTCCTATCGATCGTCTGGATCGCAGCTCTGGTGTTTGGGATGATTCTGCTGAGAGCATCCGGGTCTGCGAAGTGAGTCAGAACCGCACCCTGATTCAGGGAGAACAGCACCCTCACACTGCTAACACTGCCCCGGGTAGAACTACAGAGCACACACTGCTGGAGAATAAAGTGAGCCCAGACAGGCAGAGGTGGGAGAAGTACTCAGATCTAGTACTTAGTAAAAGTACTCAGATCTAGTACCAGAGTGTAGGAATACTCTGTTACAGTACAAGTCCTGAATTCAAAATGTTACTCAAGTAAAAGTAGACAAGTATTAGCATCTAAATGTACTTAAAGTATCAAAAGTAAAAGTAGTCATTGTGCAGATTGGTCCATTACAGAATAATATATATGATTAGATATGTTTTATAATTATAATATTGGTCATTAAAGTGTTATCAAAGCTAGTTTGAATACTTGACACCAGTGCAGACAGGAGATCGTGTACATGTCACTGAATCAGTCTATGCTTTATTCCTTTATCCCCCCCCAGGTCATATTGCTTTGCTTTTTGACCAAACACATCCTCTCTAGAACATAAGTAACTATCACTTTTTAACTTTTACATTTGTGGCATTAGTAAGGTTTTTATGTTCAAATAATGAGGATTCCATGCATTTCATGAAGAGGTTGATTCTATATGGTACTATTGAACACTGGTGTTTTTAAAGACAACACATTTAGGAATATCACGAATCTGCGCTTGGTGTCAAACTGAAGACTATGACTAGAACAAAAGAAATGTGGTTTTCTCACATAAAAGTTGAAACTCTTCAATATGTTTTGCTTCCTTAATAAATGGTTTTGTAATGTGTACCCAGATGGAGCGGCGAAGAAAATATAAGTGCAGTTTCCTTCCTTCCTGACTCCTTATCTAAAGACTATGAAACAAGTCATTATACCCACATGCTGCTAAACTAATAGATTGCGGACACCATGCACCCTCCAATCCCTGCTGATTAATACTAGTCTACAACAGACCATAATACTATTAAAGTCAGTAAATGATTATTTGTGTGCACTTGTGTAAGGTGCAATTACAGTAAAGTTTAAATGAGGTGAAACATGGAGCTATTTACTTGATTGAAAAGTTAACAACGTACAGGGTAAGCACAATAAAGAGGCCATTATTTTGGTACTTTAAATTCCATTTCCCAAGATGAGTCGATAGATGAGTCGATAGATGAGTCGATAGATGAGTCGGGTTTCTGGCAAGTCGTACCACAAATCAGCAGCGGGAGTTCTCAGAACTTCCTGTTTGTTTGAACCATGCTTGTGTTTGTGTGTTTGCCAGGTTAGCCGTGATCCCCGTTTTCCTCATGGCTCTCAGCATCACTTTAGTGCTGGTGTTTTTCCCACGCAGCCCAGAGACCCCCCCCCCTTTCAAACAGATAGAGGTGAGTCTGTGCACTGATCTTACACACACTCACATTCATTTTCATATATTTCACCTCATAAATGAGTATGTTGTACTACATGTAACAAATACCATGGAGACAATGTGTTTTTCTGTTACCTTTTTGCATTCAACACACACAGACATGTATTATTATATTGTGGATATTGCATTGTGACAGCATGGAGTACTTTAGTGGACATAACAGCATGTTTTTCACATTTGATCTTTTCTTTATTTTCTACCCAATATTTTGTCAAGAGAGACCGCTGAGTGAAATAAGACTTTCAGGACTTTAAGGAGATTAAAGTAGATCCCTATTTCATGCTCACAATAGTATATCAAGCATTATCATTCATGGTAATTCTTATTACGTGTGTGTGTGTGTGTGTGTGTGTGTGTGTGTGTGTGTGTGTGTGTGTGTGTGTGTGTGTGTGTGTGTGTGTGTGTGTGTGTGTGTGTGTGTGTGTGTGTGTGTGTGTGTGTGTGTGTGTGTGTGTGTGTGTGTGTGTGTGTGTGTGAAAACAGCATGTGTCAGTGTGTGTGCTTGTCGTAAAGGCCTGTTCTGCTTTATCTTAGTCCAACAGCAACACAGAACAAACACTCCCCCATGTTGCCTCCGGGCTGTGCCAATAAGCTGGCCAGATCTGCCAAGCAAGCTGCCCCCCCCCCCCCCCCCCCCCCATAGCAGAGCCCATCCCAGCTAGCACGCATGCTACAGCCTTTGTGCTAATTCAGAGCAGCGACAGAGAGAGGCAACAAAGGGGGGCAGGTGAACTGATTCTGTTTGGAAGAGCCCATGTATACACCGTGTGTAAGATCAGCAGCTCACAATGAAGCAAAGAGCCATAATTACCATTGTTTTGATTTGTGTGAAGTTCTTAACTGTTATTTATGTTAACTATGTTAAAGTGCCCTGTAGCTTTTAGAATAGAAAACAATTATCATTGTCCAAAATGGTCTCAAATTGCCAATCTGGCATGTCATTAAAACATAGACACACCACGACTACAGTATGAATTCTCAAAGTATTATGATACAATGAATAATAAGAAATAATAAGAAAAGACAAAAGATTCAAATTGAGTATCTTAAAATTGAGAAACCGTGGATAAACCATCCAGAGGCTCCCTGTAGAAGCTTCCAGAGATTAGCCTCTCCTGTCTGCAACACAGAGGACGTGAAGGGCCCTCTATGACTCATCTTTGATATTTAACCTGAATTAAATAGACAGTTTATTTTCATTTGAATTATTATAAATCCTTACATATATGATTAAACTGTATTTTAACAGAGGTAAAAATGCATTTATATAGAGAAAAGTGCTTCATTAGAGACAGTCAATGACGTCTTGTGTTCAAATCATGTTTTTATGTAACATTCTGAAATCCTGCTTCCCAGCAGAGAGAGGATGTACATGTCTGAGTGTGTGAGCGTGTGCACACTGCGTAAGAAATGTCCAACCTCTTGCTGTTTAAGCAAAGTAAAAATATCATAGTGCCAATTAGTCTAGCTGCAGACTCTGGTGGGGGGGGGGGTTATAATAGCCCCCCTCTCCCACCTGCCCCGCCCGCCTGCCAGCTACCACCCGTGCGCTCAATAGCACATTAATAAAACATGGCCCACACTTTGGGTTCCTACTTGCTGTGTAATTGGCAAATTAAAAAGTGAGATGTGTTAAATGCATCCATAAGAGACGGCATACATCATCCCCATCTCACTCACTCACACACACACACACACACACACACACACACACACACACACACACACACACACACACACACACACACACACACACACACCCACCTACTCTCTTTCCATTACAGTCCCTGTGAAATCTCTCCTCTGGTATTAACTGGCTTGAGGGTGTTTTCTCGTATTGGTGGCTCATGATCTAAATATTAACACAGACCAAGAGTTATTAGTGAAGTGTTAAATATATCGATGGCAACTTTATAAACTCCAAACTTAACTTACTTGAGCAACAGCAGTGCTAATCTTAAAGATCCATTGTTCTCCTCTTTTGCTTTAGACCTGTTGATCAGAGCATCCCCCTGCGGCCTGTGCCCCCCCCCCCCTGATCCTCCATCTAGATCAGTGTTTCTCAAACTTTTTCATACCAAGGACCACCTAACCAATAAAAAAACACTCGCGGACCACCTAACTCCACAAATATCCAAAAACACATCGTTTTTTACAAATCGCCTGAAAATGGTACAAACAAGTGGCAAAATGTGTGATGAAGGTGCTTATCTGGGCTATTTCATGCAATCGAAAGTGAAACTTAAGCTCCTTCCATTGCGGAGATATTCCCGCGAGAGTGCGAAAAACTTAAATAAATGTATTTCTTTCAAATGTGAAATGTTACCAATATACTCACGGACCACTAGGGGGCGCTCACGGACCACCAGTGGTCCGCGGACCACACTTTGAGAAGCACTGATCTAGATAAAGAGCAGCAGGACCAGAACATAGCCAGCATCCCACAATCAGCAGTTAGTTTTCAGCAGGCGTTAGTGAAACAATAAGCATGACATGTCTTCAAACACCTTACTGCAGATGTTGTTCCCTGAGCACACAGCTCTCATTCCTATATGAATCTGCTGCTTTGCCACATGTCAGAGGCAGTGGCCAGGTTTGAAAGGTGGGGTTGACCCTGTCTTACAATCATGTCATGGCGTGGTTACATGACTGTCCAATCCGTTTATGAAGTTGTCTCCACTCAGATGCCACATATTACATTCAGGACTCAACTCCATGAACACTTCCACTCCCCTGTCCTCAGACTGCTGCTGTTCACTGGGGCTTCAGCAGTGGTGCAGGAATGAGTCAGCATTTCAGCACCTCGGGGCTTCCTATTTTTTTGGTATAATAATCATGCAACAATAATTACTCTAGGACGCAAGTAAATACGTTTCTTCTCCTGCTATGTTTTTACCATTTGGGAGAGTTTGTTTGCGTTAGCTATGAGGTCTCTGTTAGGCTTCTGAATGCCGCACAGAGTTACACAATTTATCATTCAAGATGATCTCAAATTAAGTCTAACTCTGCAGTCCAAAGCCCACAGTCAAGAGCTTAAACCTGACCTGAGGCCTGAGTTGTTTATCATACTGTGTCCCAGCCATGGTCAGTTTACACTGTGCAGCAGCATGAGGGGGGCACTGTAAAGACTCTAGTCGAGAAATAAAACAAGTGTCCCTTGAAGCTGCACACTCATACCAAGTTCTTCTGGTGACCATCAGTTATTCTGCATTGTCAATTATTAGGATTGTAAAAAAAGAAATATGAACATCATTTTCATTTAATTCAAACTCCCAAGGAAACAACTTGGTTTACATGGTGTGTGTGTGTGTGTGTGTGTGTGTGTGTGTGTGTGTGTGTGTGTGTGTGTGTGTGTGTGTGTGTGTGTGTGTGTGTGTGTGTGTGTGTGTGTGTGTGTGTGTGTGTGTGTGTGTGTGTGTGTGTGTGTTGAGAATGCCACATTTCTCTCTGCTTGTACACAAACACTTTGTGGAGGCACTCTCCTGACATCTAGTGGCTAATAGAGGAAACACAGATCTGTTTTACCTGCCATGTTTTTCCCATGCATTGAAAAAGCTGTTTTGTGTGGTTACTCAGAACTTGTGACAGTAAACGGTCTCACTCTTTCTCTCCTCAGATAGTGGACACTTTGTTCATCGCTCGCTACATCCTGCTGGCGGTGGTGAGCGCCGTCTTTCTGCTCATGTTCTTCATGCTGCTCCCCTTTCACTTCCTGGAGCCGGTGTATGCCAAGGCCTTAAGAACTCAGTAGAGCTGCCAGGGTCAGAGCTGGCACCGGGACCACGGGCTGATGAGCACAACTTAAGACAAGCAGGCCGAGGAGAGCCCCCCCCCTCATGTGGAAACAACCTACAGAAGACTCCCCAAACATTAACAATGTTTCCTTCACAGGTTGTTGTTCACTGTTCATGTCAACAACAGAACTGAGATCTCAACATTAATCTTGTATTAAATTGTATAAGAGATTTATAATTTATTTTTCTACTTACACAAGAGTACTTAAACAAACCCTCCACCTTTTTATATAAAGAAAAGCAATAAAAGAATAAAAGAAAACATATATACCTTGTTTCTGTCAAGTATCAGTTGTAGTGACAGTATAGGACACACATGTCACTGAGGAGGAGACAGGGCACTGAAGAGACAGTCAATTCAAATGCTCAATGCATCTCACAGTCTAAAGCCTGGGCCCAGGAGTTCAAAACGTGTAATCCCTATCTGATCTGATCAGATTTGGATTTTGGGGAGTTCAAAACCAAAAAACAGGATTAGGATCACTTTGATATCCGATCAGATCAGGAAATCCAATCCAAGCTTTAATCTGGATCAAATCTTCAAAATGGGTAGTTCAAACCGACAACACAGGATTGGGATCAGTTTGATCCCAAACGACTGGATTATCCTGATCCCACCAGAGGGGTGGGTTTCCAGTGGATTACCAGAGCAACTGTACAATTTATTTTTAAAATATGTTTCAATTTAAATAAGATGGCAAAGTTTGTTAACTGAAATAATACACCATTTTTAGCCTTCATGGCAAATACATTTTATTTTTTCCATTTTTGCTCACGTTTGTGGTGGCCTATTTTGTTTTCAACCAAATGTTGATGACATAAATGTTTATGCTCATGAAAGTATCACAACAAAGATTGTCAATCACAAATGTAATTTAGATTCAAGAAAAAAAAAGTCCATCATCTGTCATCACCTTTCAAAAGTAATTGCGGACAATAGATGTCTGCAATGTGGTCTCTTGTCTTCCTTGCATTATTTTTCATATCCACTAGATGGCGATAGGTAGGATTAAAGCACTAATATTCAGGATCTAGTCATCTTAAAAAGTCGTAATCAGGATCAGGCTGATCCTATCCTGAATTGCTTTGAACTCCAGGGACAACATTTGGCCGACTTGTCTGATCCTGGATCACAAAAAATGGGATTTCAAAATCTGATCGGATCTGATTGAGATGAAAAGTTTTGAACTCCTGGGCCCTGGTGATTGGATAATACACTGACTCACAAACTGTGTATTTAGTCATTAAACTAATAAAAATGACTGCAGCTAATGTGAAACTTGAATTACAGTCATAATGTTGCTTCAGTGTGCCATCGTCTGTGTCAGCAACATAACTCAAAACAAATATGACACACAAAGAAATAACATACGGTATTTGTATGTTAGTGTTTTATTATGCATAAGTGACGAAAGATAAATGGAATTGTTACTAATTCCAACAAATGGACATCCAAGAAGTGTTCCTGTACTGTGTGTACCTGGCTTATCTTTGTCTCCTGTCCTTATCTTTAAATGTCAACTTGTCAATGGTATATTCGTCGACAAACTTAGTAAACAAAAATTATTGAATTTAAACATGTTAAATATGTACATCAAACTAAATGGATTAAAAAGCACTCAGGGAAAAGAGGTGTTTGTGGGACCAGGATATGGCAGAGGCGGTGCCATTCACGTTCGCCATTCCAGCGGGGCGGATGGCTCCATTTGCCGGGGAGGAGGATGACGAGGACTTCTCGTTGTCGGGCACTTCCGGGTCTGGCGTCCATGGAAGTCCACCGCCCAGGTCTGTATTTCCCCCTGGTGATGACCATCGCGGCGGAGCGTGGCAGCCCATCTGCTCCCAGCAGGCAGCAGGCTGCGCAGAGAGCCTCTGCCCCGCTGCCGCGTGACAGGGCGGCTGCAAATAAACACGGGTGTATTGGGCGTCTCGCTCATTGCTCATCCGCAAGATGCCCCCACCTCACCGGATCAGAGCGATTATTTGGCCGCAGCATCGGCCAAATTAATAGCTTGGTCTATGGTGTGACCGCCGCTGCTTGCCGTATGATGTCCCTGGGGGATCACGCCGCATGGCACTTTCCAAAAAGACAGTGATGATCTTCTGGGAGCCCCCGTGTCTACGGAAGTGCTCTTTGGATCGATTTCCTTGGTCACGTGGATGAGGAGTAGTCGCAGCTTGGCGTATGCCAGAGATGTTCACAAGTATTTTTTTGCAAGTCCAAGTCAAGTCTCAAGTCTTTGGTCACGAGTCCAAGTCAAGTCTCAAGTCTTTGTGGGGTGAGACTTGATCAAGTCTCAAGTCTTTGGTCACGAGTCCAAGTCAAGTCTCAAGTCTCTAAAAAATAAAAGTCTTATGTCTCTTCTGGTTGTAATAAGCCTTCTATTGTCTGCTGCTATCCAGTCTGTTAAGAATACTGCACAGCTATATCTAAGAAATTCAAAGCATTTACTGTATCTGAAATATACTGAACTGGTGATATTAAAACATGACCTGTTCCAAAAGAGAGATCTACCATTAACACCATTTACCAGCCAGATGCTGGTAAATCATGCAAGTGGCTGGTACTGTATGTTGCACGCACCAGCCAAACATAACAATGGCAATCTATTGAGTGGCTGGTAACATTTCAACATTCACTAGGCTAGCCATTTGGCCAGTGGACACAAATGTTAAAATTTGACCTCTGCAACCGTATTGTTTAATTACACTGGGTCTCTAATTACATATTTTAAGTCTACTATAAATAAACATATTCCTCTATCCTCTCACTCAAACCCAGTGTAATGGTAACCTGATAAACCTGTAACATTAACGTTACGTGGTCAACAATAAACCTGTAACCTGCCTATAAACCGACCAGGGGCGTCGCCTGGGGTAGGCATCCGGGGCTTTAGCCCCGGATGTTTTTTCTTTAGCCCCGGACAAATTCTCCTTCAATAATATAATACATTAACCTACTTTACCTATAGGACGGACGGCAGAATTGTAATTTCCCATGTTCAGTGAATGCAACACAGACGCAAGACGACGCCACCAGACCAATCAGAGAGTTGCATGGAAATAAACGTGTTTTATTGGCTGACAGGTACGTACCTCTCCTCTGTGACAATGTTTAAACTTTAAACTGTCAGCCCCGGACGCGGAGATTCTGAAGATGGACATTAGACATTTATTTAATAAAAAAGACGGCAATTCTCAAGTGGTGGCTCACACAACAACCCCAGAGCCACCACCTGAGCCAGATGAACAAGGTATGTAGGCTACCTATCAGTAAAATTACAAGTTATGCGAACATGTAAGCAAAGCATACATTATAGCTACGTTGACGTTACTTTGAATCGCGCGGGTAAGCTAAATCGTTAGCAAGTAGCTATAGCTAGCCAGATAGCCTATATTAAATAAACACTTTGTCATACAATCTAAATGTTGTGTTTTTTAGCGTTACTTGGTGATTTCAAAGAAAGCTCTCTGGAAAATGTTGACTTACTGTCAGTGTTCGACATGAAGCTAGAAGCTACCTTACAGTAGTACACAGATGATCCTGATTCCTGAGTCCTGTCAGTTAAAGTGTTTCATAGTTAGCATAGCTAAGCATCAACCTAGCACTGAAATATATATATATATATGGATGTTATGTGACAGTATTTCTGAGAAAAAGTCAGCTGAAATGGTGGCATAGTTGCCACTGCTTTACGTGTCGACAGCATGTTTGAACGTATTTGCAGCAGTAAATGTGGCTGTCTGGCCACTGACGTTGCCATAACAACACCTGCATTTAAATGTGCAACCTCTTTTTGTGACAGATTTTGCATGAAAATATAATTCTTCTGATTTATATTTCCTATTGACAGCTAGTTTCTATGTGAACATTATGAGATGGACAGCCAGCTAACAAGCTTTTTATACAAATATTTCAGATCAAAGCCAATCCAGTGGGGCTCCTGAAAGGGAGCAAGGGACACTATCAGGCATGAAAACGGGTCAGGGGTGAAAAAGGTGAGAAGGATATTATCCCTCTAGGGGGGTCCGGGGGCATGCTCCCCCGGAAGAAAATGTTAAATATTCCATATTTTAAAGCATCAATCTGATGCATTTTGAGATGCATTTTTTTGCCAACCTGGGGATAGCTGGAGAAACTTAACTTCAGCCATGAGTCAAAAATATTATGGCCTCCTTACTAAGTATTATCAGGGATGCAAACTCATCAGGTATGGAAAAGGTGACAAGGACCCGAGCCCCCCGACCCCACGGAATATCGGCTTTAAAATGAGGAATAACAGGATTTTAGCAGTCAAAACAACTAAAGCAGCAGTGTTAATAATAACAGAAACGCTAAAGAGTCACATCTAATAGAAATATATAAAAGCATTTATTTTAATTGTGTAGCAGTCGGTTTATAATTTTGGCTGTTGAGCATTTTGAAAATCTATTGTCATGCCTCTGTGCAAGGCTTAGTCTTTCTATCTTTATGGCATCTGGTGTAAAGTAACTAAATTCATAAACTCAAGTACTATACTTGGGTACAATTTTGAGATACTTGTACTTTATTTAAGTATTTCAATGTTTTGCTACTTTGTTCTTCTTCTCCTCTACAGTTCAGAGGTAAATTGTGTACTTTTCCTCCACTACATGTATTAATCCCTTTAGTTACTTCACAGATGTGGATGAATGATGTGAAATATAATCAAGTGTTGAATCAGACTTTAGTTCCAGCTGGAGTAAATCCACAAGCTACCCTGCAGTATACAAAGTCATTCAAACTAGCTGCACCTTTACCAGCTTTGAGAACACTTTCATGATCAATCATTATAAAACATATCATATATATTATTCTGAAATGGACCAATCTGCACAACGACTACTTTCACTGTCGCTACTTTCACTATATTTTGATGAGAATACTTTTCTACTTTTACTTGAGGAACATTTTGAATGCAGTACTTTTACTAACAGAGTATTCCTACACTGTGGTACTTCTACTTTTACTCAAGTACAAGACCTGAGTACTTCTACTTTTACTCAAGTACAAGATCTGAGTATTTCTGCTTTTAATCAAGTACAAGATCTGAGTACTTCTACTTTTACTCAAGTACAAGATCTGAGTATTTCTGCTTTTAATCAAGTACAAGATCTGAGTACTTCTACTTTTACTCTAGTACAAGATCTGAGTGCTTCTACTTTTACTCAAGTACAAGATCTATACTTATACCACCTCCGTTTATAGCCTATGAAAAAAAAACTATTAGAAAACGAAGGCTAAAGCTAACGTTAGGAGATAGTGACAATGTATGCTAGTTAGCTAGCTCAACGATAATATTGCGACAGAAAAACTTTTCAGTGCACATCACGCTCTGCGCTCCGACAGGGAGCTCTGCGCTGAACACCTGAACGGCCCGTTCTAACAGCTGTTCACCAGCGGTCCAGTCTGTACCACAGTGACTCCGGACCGCACAGTTAATATTAACGAACGCACCCGTAGGTAATGTGGCTGCTGAAGCTAGACCATCATCGCGGAGCAGCAGAGCCTTCTTATACATCCATGAGCAGAGCCGACAGGCAGGAAGACTCGAGCACACAGCTCGCGCTGCATTATAATATATAAAAAAAGAACACCATGCGTGTCATGATGGCACATAACGGCCGCAGATTACTCCGGGTCCCAGACCCCCCCATACCCCAAAAATATTTTTATTGCAGATCTACATGAATCACACAAACGACCTATTTTGGATTCAAAACGGCGAATTTCGCCGAAAGGTGAGTGATTTTCATGCCTGCACTATGCTCCCAAATGTTAAGCCTTGACCCGCATCTTAAAATTGATATGATCAAAAAATGATCTGCATTGTCGGAGGCCTTTTTTCCTCATTATCATGTCAAATTGTACAGCTTTCCTTAGTGTTGAATGCAGAAAGATGACTATATTAGAGTATTAAGTGAAAATGACTATATTAAAGTTTTAAGTAAATATATTAAGTGAATTACTCAAACTGCATTTGTATAGGAATGATTCTGTCCTATTGGCAGATAACTACTCTAACAGTGATATCTACAAGAGATGTAAATTTAACTATTTTCAATTGGTTAGTATTACATTTTGTGACAGTGTGGTGACACTCATTTTAATGAAGACAAATGTGTGTATCTTGAAATTCATTTATTTGACAGAGCTGGAAACGGATTGACTTACATACTTGTTTGTGTTTACCTACACAGTCATCACAGATGAGCCAAACAGAGTAGAGGATGAAGAAAGGAGAACAGGAGAAAGGGACACACAAGAAGGAGAAACAACAGACAAGAACGACAATGGAGACAACAATGAACAGGAACACCAGAACAGACAAGAGTCAATGAGTAACATGACTGATTTAGGGACTGCAGATACAGGGCCAAGGCAAGTGAGACATCACTGCTTTCCATCCAGCATGTTTGGCCAGCAAAAGAGATAATTTCAACCGCAAACAGCAAGTGATGAGGGATTATTATTTCCTCCTTCCATCCCTTTTTTCTGTTTAATCTGATTACTAACAACTTCTAATAATTTGACATAGTTTATGATTTAATTGGAAAATGAAGTGTTTTTAAATAATAAACCCGTTTCTGATTCTTTGATTTCTTTTTGACATATGGGTGTTGAGAGATGTATCCATATCTCTTAATGTTGCTCTCAAAGTGCACAAGATTGATGCTTTTAACTTCAGTATTTAAAAAAAGTCTTCCTGGGGGACCCCAGAGGAGGTGAGTTCCCCCCAAAATAGCACTTTATCTCTGCTTATGTAACTCCGGTGTAGTGTCCCCTCGGCAACAGATCACTCAGAGCTGGTGATTACTTTCCTGCATTTCAATGGACAGCATATAAAAAGGACACGTGAGCTGCATTGCTTAAGAGATCCTCTCATGCTATCTCTTTTACAAAATAAGTGTCCAGTCAACAACAAAACATCAGTGATCGTATAGCTGTAGTATATTTTTCACAAGCAATGTGAAACATTAAACTTATACAAACTGGTGTAGAAAACTCACATACCTGCGTTGATCTCCTGGAGTGTCTCTACTCTTCTTCTCCACATCTCTTGTCCACCATCAGAGATTGCAAACATTTCAGAAACAGCTAGAGGTAGGGGACAAACAACTTGTTCGCTGGGCATGTCAAAAACCTCCCTGCTTTGATCAAGACTTTAGGGAGCCTTTCAGCCCCTCTAGCAAAGGGACTGGAAAGCAAGCTTTGAAAATGCAGTACCATCTACATGCTGTCATGTTCCAGACACTGCTCTCAACCACTCAGGGCCTGCACAAATACCTGCAGAAAGAAACAATTGACTTGGTGCAGGCAGTAGATTACAAAACAGCAGTTGAGAACACACTGAAAAGTTACCAAAGTAACGAGAAAGCACATGAGGTCTATGACAAGACCAAGGCCCTGGGCAATGATCTTGATATTGCCGAAACTGTGACACAGAGGAAGAAGCGTAGAAACATGGAAGACTTTGTAGTCGAGGCATCATGTGGAGCAATGTGAAACATTAAACATAAATAAACTGGTGTACAAAACTCGCATACCTGCATTTCAATGGACAGCATAAAAGGACTCGTGAGCTGGGTTCTGGTGCTCAGATTAACTCTTGATGATCACGTTGATAAATCATATAAAACAAATAGCCAATCACACTAAAAACATGTTGCTGTGACTGTGAGCATTAAACAATTAACATTAAACTAAACAAACACAACAGTACGTTATTGTCCTTATAAAATAAAAACATACATTTTGTCCACCGAGATAATACAGGCACCTTACCCTCAAGAGATCCTCACGTGCTATGAGAATCTCCCACAATCCATTGCCGTAACAAAGCTAATGCAGGCACACGTTTGTGACACCAGATGGCGCAATTGTGTATGTGCGTGTGGGGAGTCTTGCAGTAGAAAATTTGACTGTAGCGCCGCCACTGTGGGCTAAGCCCCGAATGTTTCCAGGTCCAGGCGACGCCCCTGAAACCGACAGATGTATTTATGTATGTAACTATGTATTTTTCTACGTTTAACGTTAGCCAGTATATGGTGGCAGCGGAACGTAATGATTAACGTTACCGACCTTTTTTATGTCATGTCAAGAGTTGGATGTCAACGCCACTCAACGCAAACAAGTGTGACAAGCAAACATTCACTCATCTTTTCAAATATTCAGTTACAAAGCTAGTAGCAAGCTAAGTTAACATTACATAGCCGATGCTGAGCTAAACATGTTTGCTAACCGTCCATATGCGTTAATGTGACTGACCTCTCCGGGTGAGTTTTCAAGTGCCTGATGACATTTGACGTTGTTGCACCACATCCTTGATTTTAATATTGCAGACTTTGCAGTGTGCGCTCCTTTTGTTGGTGCCGCCGGCGTTTTGTTCGAAGTTTTTATAGTTGAACCTAATTACAAGCGGTACAGCTGCAGTTGTGCCGCCGGTCGCCATGGTGTTACCATGATGTTAATGTTAATGTTAAAGGTGGGGTAGGTACGTTTGAGAAACCGGCTCGAGATACACTTCTTGTTATATTCCATGGAATGCTCTTAACATCCCGATAGCCGGCCCGGCTAAAGTAACTGGATGGCCTACCTGCCTGTCAGCCTTCCATCTGGGCACAAACTTATCTCGAGCCCTCATTGGTCATGTGCGCGTTCGTGTGTGTTGGAGGAGGGGCTTTGTGAGGAAGTGGCAGATTTTCTCCGGTTGTGTATTTTCAAATTCTAGCGATCTCGAGCCGGTTTCTCAAACTTACCTACCCCACCTTTAATACGCCAAAAATAGAAAACACAATGATTGTTCACGAGTCCCAAAACACGAGTCCAAGTCGAGTCCGAAGTCTTTTGAGCAGGAGTCCAAGTCAAGTCTGAAGTCTCTGTGTGTGCGACTTAAGTGCGACTCGAGTCCGAGTCACAAACTCGAGTCCCCATCTCTGGCGTATGCTGCTTCTTGCTCATCCTCAGAAGACAGAACACTGTCCCACACTCGCCGCCCCGCTGTAACTCCAGTAAAGGAAGCAGCAGGTGCGGCACGCGCACGTGAGTGGAATAATAATGTTTTTATCTCTGAAGGCCCCCCACATTCCGGGACTGGAGAACAGGGCGGCCGGCCTCATGTCAAGAGGTGGGCCCCTGCCAGACAAATGGTGGTTCTCCCTGGCTCGGCAGGACAATCCACCCTGGGGGGTGGACACGTTTGCACACGAGCCATGGCCAAGATAGCTGCTCTACGCCTTTCCACCGCAGGTGCAATAGGGGAGTTACCCACTCTGGGCCAACCTCTCCAGGCTTGGCTCCTGAGAGGGACAGGCTGAGACGGGAGGGACTGTCTGACAAAGTTATTCAGACTATCCAGGCAGCAAGAGCAGGATCCACCACAGCCCATTAAAGGACGAAGTGGTTGGGATTCCGGCGGTGGTGTGAAGAAAGGAGTCTAGAGCAGGGGTCGGCAACTCCTGGCACGCGTGCCACCATTGGCACGCGGCACCGTAACCAGTGGCACATAGGAATAAGTGGAATAAGTGTGCAAAATATTTAAATTATATTTTCGGATCCTGAACAAGACCGCCACCAGAGCGCGTCTCCCCATTACCTGCAGAAGGAAGCCATGCACACAACGCAGCCCCGCTCTCTTTAACTCCAGGTGACTTTCTGCCGCTTTCCTCCATGGTGCAGTGCTGATCGTTTCACCACGGAGGAAAGCACTTCACAAATTGCAGTACCCATAAGGAGCTGTACAAATGCCGCAGTTTTTGCGTGGCTGTGTCTTTAGTTGAAAGCCCAGTGGCGATTTGCTCATCTCTCATCGAAATAACATTCTCCACAGGGGCGGACTAGCCATCTGTGTTCTGGAGAATCACAGAACGGACGATCGTCCTTATTATTATGCCGTTCAAACCAATTATTTAAATTTGTTTGTTAAATTCGGCATCATGTAAGTTAGGGATGCTCCGGCGATATCGGCCGATACTCACTCTCTGCCAATTGATCAGTGCTCTTTAAAACTGTCAGGAGAGAGAGAGGGGGAGAGAGGAAAAGAGAGCGCTTCCGCTCATTCCTCCCGTGTTATTATCCAAAGTTAATGTAAACTTGAATAATGTACTTCATTTGAATGTAATAATTATGTTGGTTGTTGTTTGTGGAAGCGTCAGTGAATGAGCCCCATTAACTGAGTTTTAAACACCACTTTAAATAGAAGATCCCCATAGGCCCCGCCCACGCCGATACTGATTCCGGCGATCGGCCGATACTGATTCCGGCGATCGGCCCCAAAATCGGCGATCGGAGCATCTCTAATCTAAGTTGCGCTGACAGGTCCACACACTGAACAGCTGTTTGTGTGCTTTGGGGATGGTGTAGCTGGAAAAGCTCTGTCCAAGAAACGCCTGACAGGATGGCTCTGCGAGTGCATTTCACATGCCTATGGACAGGCGGGGAGAGCCTTCCCCACTGGGGTCCGTGCACACTCTACACGTGGTATGGCTGTATCAACAGCCTTGTTCAACAGCGTGAGTGTGGAGGACATATGCACGGCGGCGTCTTGGTCTACGCCAGGCCCCTTCATAAGGTTTTATCTGTTGGACATGTCTGGCTCGTTCTCATCGTCTGTGCTTGCCGGGGCAACACAGGAGTGGTGAGGGGGGAGGGGGGGCTGTGGGTCAGTAGGTATCGGACCTCCCCCCCTGGACATAATGCACTTATGTTTTCCCATGCTCCTTAGGGACCCGGGAAACATTGTGCGCAGTAAGCCCGATATAGGGCTGGAGGACTCTCCCCACTATCGTCCATGCACACTCTACACGAGGCAAGCGTGTGGGAGTGTGCGGGACATGGTGCACTTATGTTCTCCCCATGCTCCTTAGGGACCCGGGAAACATGGTGCACGGTAAGCCCCATGCAGGGCTGGAGGAAGGCTCTCCCCGCCTGCCCACAGGCAGGCGGGGAGAGCCTTCCTCACTATTTTCCATGCACACTCTACACGAGGTAAGCGTGTGTGTGTGCTCTACCCAGCCAAGTAAGCTGCGGCCCGACTTCTCCACGGTCTCAACCGAATGAGAGGAAGTTGGGGTGCAGTGGCTGTTAACCAAAGGCCGGTCAGGGACAGTGTGATGGGTCGATGTTGTTGAACGACAGGGCGTTTATCCATCGGGGCTCCACCCACTGTACCCATAGAGTCCAGTAGAGGGTGGAGCCTGTGTGAGATAGAACGGGGGGTTACGTATTGTAACCCTAGTTCTATAAGCACAGGCGGAGCCCTCTACCTGGGGACCCTGTCTTTCCTATGCCGCTCGCTGAACAGGGTGTAGGATGACAGTCAGGAGGCGTGGCCGCCTTATATACCGTGGGCCTGCGTATGCATTCAGGTATGCTCGCCCCGATTGGCCGGCTATGTTTATGTATCTCATTAGGTGAATACTCGCATAGCATGGTTGAGAGTAGTACCCATAGAGTCCAGTAGAGGGCGGAGCCTGTGCTTATATAACTGGGGTTACAATACGTAACCCCCGTTTTGCGACAGTCGCTCCAATTTAGATGGAAAAAAGGCAAAATTCTACACAAAGATACAATAACAAAGAATGTACTCAAACATAAGGAGTTAAAGGAAGGTATCTACCATAAGTGGGTCAGTATCTGGGTTGCGGTCCAATAGTCCATTTAGCTTAGGAACCTTCCTAACCGAGTGAAATTACCCGGAAGTACGTCAGTGGCAGCCATGATAACTGCCATTCCAATTCTCTAGATCAGGGGTCGGCAACAGGCGGACCGTGGTCCGGATCCGGACCCAGACACCGACCTATACGGACCCGGACCTATATTAATAGGGGATTTCAATTTTGACGGGGCGATTCTATTTTAACTGCTGCCGACAGGGGGCGAAAGAGACGAGTGAGCGATACAGGGAGAGAAACACAGAAGAAGAGACGAGAGCGCGGCAGAGAGAAGCGGAGAGGAAAGTGAGTGAAGGGCAGAGTTAGCGATACAGGGAGAGAAGACGGAGAGGAGAGTGAACAGGCGTGTTAGCGGCAGACAGAGAGAGACAAATAATTACACATGACGCTCTCCAAGAAGAGGAAAGTGGACAGTGAGAACAGAGCTTTTAACCCTGAGTGGACAAGAGACACTTTAAAACTGTTCAATTGTTGTGATGTGTAAAGACTGATATTGTTCTATAATCGTCTTAAACTGTTAAGCCATGATGTGAAACGGTTAACAAAGAAAAAGGGAAACTCAAGCTGCTGCTACAATTTATTTTATTTATCTAAAATTAAGCACTTTTAAGATGCACACATTTTCAAAAGCTATTTTATTTATTTTCTCTATTTTATTTTTAAATGCAGCCCGAGAGGAACATTACACATATCCACAGTATTTACTATATATCTGTAGAGTTCAATGTTAATTTACAATAAATATTGTTGTTTTTGAATTGTACTTTCTTTATTTGATTGGCAGTCAGTTGTTGATTACATGCAGACGTTGATAAAGCTACAGGCTACTTCAATATCATACTAATTCATAAAGCAACTTAGACATTTTGATGTTCCGGACCTTTGCATGGGGAGATTTTCTCTAACTGGACCTCGTTGAATTTTAGTTGAATACCCTCTGCTCTAGATGATAGGAAAGGAGGTTTCAAACTTCCTTTATAACCTCCTTTAGCTTAGGAACCACTGGACCTCCCTTGACGAAAGGAGAGGAGAAAATGCTGCCCCACAATGCCTTGCAGCCGCAGCATTTGCCGTCACACAACAGTCACGGAAACAACCGATTATGACCGATAAATGATATCATGAAAGTTACGGGGTGTTTCTCAATCGCGAGGATGCTGGCTTGGTAGTCGCGTACTTCCAAGTCACTTCCTTCAGAAACTAATCAAGTATGCTTCCAAGCCACGGCTTCGGAAAACGAAGAAGAATGGAACAGGCTAACAAGTGTGCCACTCTCTCTAACGGTTCAACATAAACTGTACCGAAAATAAATACCTCACGATGTCTATCTAATTATGAACTTGCTTTACTTTCACGGAACACATTTTTGGTGATAACAAATGTAACAAAGTAACATATTTACCAACACATATTCTACGCCACTACCAGTGGCGTTTTTATATGTACAAAAGTGGTGGGGCACAAAAAACTTAGATGTCTATATATAAGCTTCTGAGGTTCATGGCTGGTGAGGCTCTGACTCTTCAGGTTTACAAATATTATATTTTGACCTAAATCAAAATATAATATTATTTTCAAAACCTTTTTTTGTCTGATGCTTCAATTAATTTTAAACAGACAGTTCAACAAAAGGATACCCAAAAAATTTAATTTTATCATTTAAATATTGAATTGTTCTCTCTTAGTAAGATCCCATTTTCAAGAAAATTGCAGTCTTACCTTGACATGAAGATGAAGTCCATTTGCCTATCCTTCTGGACAAAAATCTCTATTACTTTTTTGTAAAAGTCCTCCTTATGTTCTTGTAGTTTCAAAAGTCTATCATAAATCTGATCTAATCAATAGATTTATGATTCGAAAATTATAAAAGTAGGGTAGACATGTGGATATTATCCGGCTGAACAAAACGTGCATTTATCTAACAGGTTTGTTTCCCACGGATCTTATTTGGAGCTATTTTCTAAAATCCTATGGAGAAATATCATTGCTTTTTTGTGGAGGGAAGCCATACGCAGCTTACTTCCTGGTTTTAGGACGCGTCACTGCAGCTCTCTCTCCTCCTCTTCACACACCACACTTTTCGCGGCACACGTACTTACAGCCAATCAGCTCTGAATTATGTGAGATGACGTATGGTGGGGATGGCAGCACTATGCCCCTATGGTCATTATTTTTTTGCCACACACATTAAATAGGGAGAGGGAGGGGCAGGATCGGGTTTTGTCCCACATGGCTCTAAACAGCTCAATAGGCACACACTGTAGACACTAATTAGAAGAACACAGACTAAAACAGCAATGTACAGACGAATCAGATGATTAAACATGATCTTAAAATATATTTTATATATTTTTTAATTTATTTTTTGCATTTTTTTGTAATCATTACTTTTAATACTTTCTGCTGACACTAGGTGGGGCTGTGCCCCACCTGCCCCTAATGACCAGTCGTCACTGGCCACTACATACTTACATTTAAATGTGTGATGCGTCGGTTCAGCCATTCTCCGCAAGGGTTTTTGAAATTGGTCCGTGCGCAAAGCATTGTGGGGATTTTAAGGACGTGAAGTCTACCCATGTGCAGCCTCGAAATTTCCCCCAAACCAAAGACGCGGCCTCGGTGAAATTCCAAGTATGCTGGAGATTGGAACAGTCCTTCGGCGGCACTTGATGACATAGCATCCTTGAAATATTGGCTTGGAAGCCAGTATCCTCGAGATTGAGAAACGGCCTGTGTGTGTGTGGCGATAGCGCATTTAGTGTGATAGAGAGAGAGGGAGAGAGAGGGAGAGGGAGGGAGGGAGAGGGATGATCGAGAGAGAGGGACCGGTGCCAGCAGGGACCGTGTCGTTAGCATCTGGTTAGCTAGCTGCACTAACGGACATAAGGAGCTGTTTGTTCCACAACAAGCTGGAGGAGAGTCCTCTCCTGTCAGACTGAGAGACTCAGGTGAGCTAAGGACTCTCTGAGTGTTTAGATAGTTAACTTTTAGTCAGACTCTAAGTTATCTCAGTGGGTCTCAAACGGTTTGGTCACAAATTATTCAAAAGATTATCTCCGTGGCACACCTTCGATCATTATAGTTAAAAAAAAAAAAAGAGAATAAAGGAAAAACAGTTATGAAATCTACTATACAGTATGGCAGTAAAACAAAAATAGAGTTTAAAAGGGGAGTGATTTGTAAAATATTCATAAAGAAAAAGAAAATCTGTTTACAGTTCTGTTTCATATGGGTGTTCCCGTCTGGAACACCACCACTAGTGTGCCCTTGAGTAAGGCACTTAGCCGTTAGTTACTCCAGGGAGAATGTCCCTGTAGTTGGTAATTGTAAGTCGCTTTAGATAAAAGCATCAGCTAAAATGAAATGTTTGCATTGCCCAGGATTAACAATGTCCAAATAACAGCTACCATAGTGCAATGCCCATACAGCTGCCAGCCTGATGTGCTTAACACTCATCCATAGGCTAACTCACTCTCGGCCTCCGTAGTGCGAAGCAAAGATCAAAGATCGTCTCTGCTGAGTGCTGACAGGATGAGAGGATATTATATGAATGTATCGTTTTTTTAGCGATGCAAAGACGCTACAATTGATGCATCGTGAGTTCAAACCCAAACTGTAGCCGATGTGCACTCTTTCAACCGGTGCACTCGCATCTTGAACGTTTATGCCGGTGCACCAATGCGATTCGGTGAATCTTAACATCCCTAATCCATAGATCTCTCCATGTTGCTCTCAAAGTGCACCAGATTGATGCTTTTAACTTCAATATTTAAAAACAAATCTTCCCGGGGGAGCATGCCCCCGGACCCCCCTAGAGTTAGATGAGGTCCGCCCCCCACTCATAAAAAAGCACTTTACCCCTGCCTATATGCCGTGAGCTGATTATCGAGCCTTTATTGTAACAGTCGCTGTGTGTGCGTGTGGGGAGTGTTGCAGTAGAAAATTCCACTGTAGCGCCACTGTGGGCTAAGCCCCGAATGTTTTCAGGTCCAGGCGACGCCCCTGATAGCCCCCATTGTTCTGTGTGTCAAAATGAAAGACCTATCAATCATCAAACCGTGGGGGTCTTATTTCATTACGTGTTGATTTCTATCAACACGTAATGTTGTATCGATGTATATAGAGATGTACTACAGCAAAAGTATTCTCTGTCGGGACTTCTGCAACAACATCACGCCGTTATCGTGATTCTGATTGGCCAGAAGACATTATCAGATCAAGATGTTCTATTGAGAAGATGATCACTACGTGACAAAAGTTTTCAAAACCGTTTCTAGCCTTCGGTATTTCCAGACAAGTGGCTACTGAAATCAATCTTACTAACTGCTGTCTGTGCAATTTTGCTTACTTTAACATCATTTTTCATGGTGGGGCTAAGCCATTTCTTGGTATGGCTGTAGCCTACCCCAGCCATACCCTGGCGCCGCCACTGTATGTGGGGGTTGTTCAACTTTTAAAAGATGTTTAAATGGTGATATACACAGTGATAGATGTTAAGGACTAACGTTTATAATAAATACAGTATTTATTTTAAGATCTTTTCATACAATCATACGTATTGGGATCATTTGTATTAATGTGGACCAGAGGGAGAGGGTGACGAGCATAAGTTTCACTTTCCTTTTTATTTCAATTCCAACTTTGGTCATGAAGAATATGTTTCTCTGTTGTCCACGTTCATAAAGCATAAAACAACAGCATCAGAGCACGGTGCAGAGTCTCTAGATGAGTTTACAGTAGTCCCTCGTTCTTATTAAACATCCATGTTGTAGTCCGCTGTAGTTTCCATAGTTTCCCCACAGCAGCAGTCGCACATTTATGACGTCCGCTGGCGCATCATAAATACGTTGGATAGTGAAAGTGCAGTCGGATTCTCTAAAGTACCGCAGTCTCTTCTCTTAAGTCCTTTTGAATTCTCCTATCCACTATCCCTTAACCCTGTGACGTTTCACACAGAGGTCAAGGAATAGACAATATAGGGTTAGACGATAGGAGCTGATTTTTGGACTACTGGACCGCAACCCTGGTGTTAGGTTCAGTCCTCTACACACACACTTGTCTCGTGAACATATTGTAGACAGTGTCGAATGGTCATTAGGGGCAGGTGGCACAGCCCCACCTAGTGTCAGCAGAAAGTATTACAAATAATGATTACAACAAAATACAAAAAAAATATATAAAATATATTTTAAGATCATGTTTAATCATCTGATTCGTCTGTACATTGCTGTTTAGTCTGTGTTCTTCTAATTAGTGTCTACAGTGTGTGCCTAATGAGCTGTTTAAAGCCATGTGGAACAAAACCCGATCATGCCCCTCCCTCTCACGGCCCCTACACACGGCGGCGTGCGTTACCGCTTCAACGCTTCTGCCCATTCACTTTGAATGGGGTGACGTCACGATTCACCGAACTGCATTGTGGGAGCAAAGCGGAGCTTCTCTCGCGGTGCTCGCTGCAAAAGTAGAGCAATGTTCTACTTTTGACGCCTCGACGGACGCGTCAGCAGTGGCGGCCGGCCCATAGGGGCGCTAGGGGCGCCGCCCACTCTCTTCCCACATGTTTGATTGTCATTGAAAATTAAAAATAAATAAAAAAATATATTTAAAAAAATCAAAACTTCAATTTGAATGAATTCAAGGCCTTAAAAAGGTCTTAAATATGACCAAAAAAATAAGAAAGGTCTTAAATATGATTTCGAAGGTCTCGAAAATTATCAGATTTGAAATTCGCGTCTAAATGTGTTTTGGGGGAAATGTCCGGGCTGCAAAGTAACCAGTATGGTAATAGCCTTTCAGTTCCCCCCAACAATTTGTATTGAAATAAATCAACATGGAACCAGTAATCACTAACTTTGTTTCCCCCGGCCCCTTATCGGAGAACATCCAGCTAGTAACCTAGCAACCAAGCTTCAGCTAGCGGCAGTCAGAAACTCAGGTATCTTCGAATCTACTTACAAATACATATGGGGAAGTGTCAGTTCAACCGTATTTGGTTGGAAAACATCAAATTTAGTGCTGAGCGGAGGTGCTGTGGACCTACATGGCGACGCTAAATACCGTAGTTAAACACCAATCATACAACAGCAACGATGAAAGATTGTAGCCATGGCAGCAGAGCTCTGAATATAGCTCTTGTCATACACACACACACACACACACACACACACACACACACACACACACACACACACACACACACACACACACACACACACACACACACAGGCTGCTCGATTATGGCAAAAATCACGTTATAAATCATGATTATTTTGGTCAATAATTGATATCACGATTATTAAATATGATTATTCATTGACTTTGACAACATCCATTTATTGAACTTTAAAACAAATAATAATTTGAACAGTATCTTTTTAACTGTTGATTACCCTGAACGTATAATTCAAAGATATATAATCCCTCCACCTGGTCCTAGGTCTACCCCTTGGTCTCTTCCCAGCTGGACGTGCCTGGAACACCTTCCTAGGGAGGCGCCCAGGTGGCATCCTAACTAGGTGCCCGAACCACCTCAACTGGCTCCTTTCGGCGCGAAGCAGGAGCGGCTCAACTCTGAGTCCCTCCCTGATGACCGAACTTCTCACCGTATCCCTAAGGGAGACACCAGCCACCCTGCGGAGAAAACCCATCTCGGCCGCTTGTATCCGCGATCTCGTTCTTTCGGTCATGACCCATCCTTCATGACCATAGGTGAGGGTAGGAACGAAAATGGCCCGGTAGACAGAGAGCTTTGCCTTCTGCCTCAGCTCCCTTTCCGTCACAACGGTGCGGTAAAGCAACTGCAGTACCGCTCCCGCTGCTCCGATTCTCCGGCCCATCTCACGCTCCATTGTTCCCTCACTCGAGAACAAGACCCCGAGATACTTGAACTCCTTCACTTGGGGTAAGGACTCATTCCCTACTTGGAGTGGACAGTCCATCGGTTTCCTGCTGAGAACCATGGCCTCAGATTTGGAGGTGCTGATCCTCATCCCAGCCGCTTCACACTCGGTTGCGAACCGATCCAGTGAGTGCTGAAGGTCGCAGACCGATGAAGCCATTAGAACCAGATCATCTGCAAAAAGCAGTGGTGCAATCCTTAGTCCACCGAACTGCAGACCCCCTCCCCCATGACTACGCCTCGAAATCCGATCCATGTATATTACAAACAGGATTGGTGACAAAGCGCAGCCCTGGCGGAGGCCAACCCTCACTGGAAATGGGTCCGACTTACTGCAGAGGACCCGGACACAGCTCTCGCTTTGGGAGTACAGAGATTGGATGGCCCTGAGTAGAGACCCCCTCACCCCATACTCGCGCAGCACCTCCCACAGTAACTCCCTGGGAACTCGGTCATACGCCTTCTCCAAGTCTACAAAACACATGTAGACCGGATAAGCGTACTCCCAGGCCCCCTCCAGGATCCTTGCGAGAGTAAAAAGCTGATCCGTCGTTCCACGACCAGGACGGAATCCGCATTGTTCCTCCTCAATCTGAGGTTCGACAATCGGCCTGACCCTCCTTTCGAGTACTTTAGAGTAAACTTTCCCGGGGAGGCTGAGTAGTGTGATGCCTCTGTAATTGGCACACACCCTCTGATCCCCCTTTTTAAAAAGGGGAACCACCACCCCGGTCTGCCACTCCTTCGGTACTGTTTCCGACTTCCACGCAACGTTGATGAGACGTGTCAACCATGACAGTCCCTCAACACCCAGAGCCTTCAGCATTTCCGGGCGGATCTCATCCACCCCCGGGGCTTTGCCACTGTGGAGTTGTTTGACGACCTCAGTGACCTCCCCCCGGGAGATTGGTGTTGATCCCCCGTCATACTCCAGCTCTGCCTCTAACATAGAGGGTGGAGTTGTCGGGTTCAGGAGTTCCTCAAAGTGTTCCTTCCAACGCCCTAACACTCCATCAGTTGAGGTCAACAACGTCCCATCCTTACTGTACACAGCTTGGATGATTCCCTGCTTCCCCCTCCTGAGGTGTCGGACAGTTTTCCAGAACAACTTTGGTGCCGCCCGAAAGTCCTCCATGTCTTCTCCGAACTTCTCCCACACCCGCTGCTTTGCCTCGGCCACGGATGAGGCTGCTGCCCTTCGGGCCTGTCGGTACCTTGCAACTGCCTCGGGAGTCCCCCGGGATAACAAATCCCTGAAGGCCTCCTTCTTCAGTCGGACGGCTTCCCTGACCACCGGTGTCCACCAGGAGGTTCGAGGGTTACCGCCCCTTGAGGCACCTAGGACCTTGAGACCACGGCTCCCCGCCACGGCTTCGGCAATAGAGGCTTTGAACACTGACCACTCTGGTTCAATGTCCCCAACCTCCACAGGAATGCCCGAAAAGCTCCGCCGGAGGTGTGAGTTGAAGGCCTCCTGAACTTGGGCCCCCTCCAGACGTTCCCAGTTCACCCGAACTACACGTTTGGGCTTACCAGGTCTATCCAGAGGCTTCCCCCGCCACTCGACCCAACTCACCACCAGATGGTGATCAGTTGACAACTCCGCCCCTCTCTTTACCCGAGTGTCCAAAACATACGGCCTCAGGTCCGATGATACGATAACGAAATCGATCATGGACCTTCTGCCTAGGGTGCTCTGGTACCACGTACACTTATGAGCATCCTTATGTTCGAACATGGTGTTTGTTATGGCCAATCCATGACTAGCACAGAAGTCCAGTAACAAACCACCACTCCGGTTCAGATCAGGGGGGCCGTTCCTCCGAATCACGCCCCTCCAAGTGTCTCCATCATTGCCCACATGTGCGTTGAAGTCTCCCAGCAAGATTAAAGAGTCCCCTTCAGGAGCCCCATACAGGACTCTTTCCAGGGTCTCCAAGAAGGCCGTATACTCTGAACTGCTGTTGGGTGCATAAGCACACACAACAGTCAGAGTTTTCCCCCCCATAACCCGCAGGCGTAGGGAGGCGACCCTCTCGTCCACTGGGGTAAACTCCAACAACGAAGCACCTAACCGGGGACTTGTGAGTATCCCCACACCCGCCCGGCGCCTCACACCTTGAGCAACTCTGGAGAAGAATAGAGTCCAACCCCTATCCAGAAGTAAGGTTCCAGAGCCTACGCTGTGCGTAGAGGTGAGCCCAACCAGATCCAACTGGTAACGCTCCACCTCCCGCACAAGCTCCGGCTCCTTCCCCCCCAGAGAGGTGACGTTCCACGTCCCCAAAGCCAGCTTCTGTCGCCCGGGTCTGGTCCGTCGAGACCCTCCGCTTTCACTGCCACCCTTCTGGCAGCGCACCCGACCCCATCGCTGTTTCCCGTAGGTGGTGGGCCCGCGGGACGGAGAAGCGGAGGTGTTGCCCACTTTGCCTTTTCGGGCTGGGCCCGGCCACCAGACGCTCGCCGACGAGTCCTCCTTCTGGGCCTGGCTCCAGAAGGGGACCCCGGGCTTCCTCCGGGCCGGGTATCCTCTCTTCTTGTATCGTCTTTCATGAGGTCTTTTGAACCAATCTTAGTCTGGCCCCTTGCCTGAGACCAATTTGCCATGGGAGACCCTACCAGGAACACAAGGTTCCAGACAACACAGCCCTCAGGTTCATCAGGGCACACAAACCTCTCTACCACGGTAAGGTGCTGGTTCTTCAGAGAGGCCGTGAAATAGGTCTTAAATTCTATTCAAAGTGGTCTTAAAAAGGTCTTAAAAAGTCTTAAATTTGAGTTGGCGAAACCTGCAGGAACCCTGCCATCCCCACCATACGTCATCTCACATAATTCAGAGCTGATTGGCTGTAAGTACGTGTGCCGCGAAAAGTGTGGTGTGTGAAGAGGAGACGAGAGACGTGTCTTAAAACCCAGAAGTAAGCTGCGCATGGTTTCCCTTCACAAAAAAGCAATGAGATTTCTCCATAGGATTTTAGAAAATAGCTCCAAATAAGATCTGTGGGAAACATACCTGTTAGATAAATGCACATTTTGTTCAGCCGGATAATATCCACATGTCTACCCTACTTTTATCATTTTCGAATCATAAATCTATCCATTAGATTTATGATAGACTTTTGAAACTACAAGAAGATAAGGATGACTTTTACAAAAAAGAGATTTTTGTCCAGAAGGATAGGCAAATGGACTTCATCTTCAAGTCAAGGTAAGACCGCCATTTTATTGAAAATGGGATCTTACTAAGAGAGAAGAATTCAATATTTACATGATAAAATAAAAAAAATGTGGTATCCTTTTGTTGAACTGTCTGTTTAAAATTAACAATCAGACAAAAAAAGCTTTTGAAAATGTTGATTTAGGTCAAAATATAATATTTGTAAACCTGAAGAGTCAGTGCCTCACCAGCCATGAACCTCACTGCAGAAGTTTTTTGTGCCCCACCACTTTTGTACATATAAAAACACCACTGACTGTAGATAATAGTAATGTGTTACTGAAGTAAGCATCCAGCACTGACACAAGAACTCACTTCCTAGGGGAATGCTCTAAATCTCACTTCTAAACATGCTTTATGTTGTTGTCTAGTAGTCCATATAAAATGTCATTTGCATATTTGAGAGGGGGTTGTGTGTGCTTTAGAGAGGTTGTTAGGTTAATTTGCATCCCAACAAATATATTCCAATATTTCAAAAAATGTAAATCTATTTCTTTGAGCTCCTCAGCAAAATAACCCCCAGCTTGGCTCAACTAGCACATCGTTGATGTATGTGTGTATTAAGAGATATACGTTTTAGGCTAATTGGGCTTATTTATGAAAAGGGAAGAGATTAGCTTTACAATAGATTTCTCTCTGAGAGGATGCACATGTTATATTGTGCTTTGTTATTCTACATTCTGGTTATGCATTTTGCCAACCATTGAATCACATCCTGTTGTGTGTTGTCAGCACTTTTGCTGCATTCACATGGTTATGAAGCTGATTCCACGGGGTATAAATAAACACATGATTCCATAGAGAGTAATGAGCTTTTGCAGTCTACAGGCTCAATTATAAACACTTACCCCCTCACACCTCCATTTTAATAGTGTGAAGCCCGAGGAGACGTGGAGTAGAATTCCAACCAGGATGATGAAAGAGAATCTAATGAATCAAAACCAATCCTATTAGTTCCAGCCCACATCTCCATACTGCGCTCCTTTTCTGCACAACAATCACCGCATGATTTCACACAAGCTGGGGGACGGGGGTTTCAGCAGGGTGGGACAGGGGATCTGGAACCTTTCAACCTGGGGGGACTTGTTGCCTGTAATTGACCGCATGATTACCGCAAAACAGGATCTTAGCCCTGCAGAATGTGGCCCTGGGAAATATCCGAAGTGAACAGACACTGAGTGAGAGCTTCAGCTGAGCCTCCCCTACTTTACAAAGTATTTACACCCTTGCAACAGATGCATCATTTTGAGCAGTGTTGTCAAGTAACTGCGTACATTTTATTAGTACTGTACTGTACTTAAGTACAATTTCGAGGTACTTGTACCTTACTTGAGTATTTCCATTTTCCATGTTTTGCTACTTTGTACTTCTACTCTCTAGGTAGATATTATACTTATACACCGCTACATGTAGTACCTTTAGTTACGTTGCAGATATAGATTAATGATAAATAACATGATACAATTTAAATCAGATTTTAGGAGTAAATTCAGAAACTATACCCAGCAGTAAATTAAGTAATTAAAACTATGCACCTTTACTAGCTTTGATATACACATCAATGATTATAATTACAATATTTAATATATATGATTGTGAAAGGGACCAATCTGCATGACTACTTTTACTTTTGATACTTTAAGTATATTTAGATGACATAACGTCATACTTTAACTTGAGTATACATCTTGAATGCAGGACTGTTACGTGTAACGGAGTGTTCCTACACTCTACTGGTACTTTTACTGAAGCACAACATCTCAGTACCTCTCCCACCTCTAATTCTGAGGGCATTCACATACACTTAAACTGCTAGGGTCACAATGCAAAGGATATGAAAACTAGTGTTCTTGAAGCCTGAAAACTGAAGGTCTCTGAGTCCCTGAAGATCTCAGAGCACTCCTCGTTCTCACACACTCTTCCTCTTCCTCACCCTTTAAAGCTTTCTCTCTCTCCCCCATCTCCCTCTTTCCTTTCCTCATTTTAATTTTTGCTAAACTCTGTCTCTGGGGAGTGGGAAAATGAGCAGAACAAAGCATGTGGGGGTTTGAGGATCATTTGAAACTGGGAGACAGAGTCTTTGTGGAGCAGCCAGCTGGACATATAAAGAGATGGGGGCGGGCGAGATGGAGAAAAGGGGGAGCAAAGCAAGGGCAAAGAGGTGTGAGCAGAAATCTGGAGGGGAAGGGGAGCATTCCTCCTCTCCTCCTCTCCTCCTCTCCTCCTCTCCTCCTCTCCTCCTCTCCTCCTGCATTCAGATGCATTCAAGCAGAACTCCTGCTTGCCGCTCACATCCTCAGGCATCTCCCCTGTTTGTGATATGGATACCGTCACCGCCCCACCAAGCTCCCAAAACACTGAATATCCATTAGAGATTCCGGGCAAAGCTGATGCATTTATCCCAAAATAATGTGTTCAGTCTGTTTAATCAAGCAAAGGGCAATGTTTGCAATCCTTTCAAAACATTTGGAAAATAAAACTTCACGAGTGCTCCTTGGGTTAAAACTTAAAGTGAAGGAGTTCATTTTAAATCCTCATTAGAATGGATTAAGTAAAGGTTTATAGCCAACAAGTGGGTGTTTGGCAGCCCTGCAGCCACAGGGTTCACTGGCTGGGGATCTGGCTGTGAAAGGCTCTCTGATGGAATGGGGAAATTAACCGGGGCCTCGTCGCCCCAGCAACAAACTATGCAGTTTGAGGGCCAAGAGTTTTTTCTCAGCGCTGCCTGGTCGCCTCTATTATGCACTTTTGTGTAAAGCCGGGGCATGCTATCATTGCAACTCACACCGGGGGGGCAAAATCCTTAATCTGAGCTCCTGGTGTTGCCTTGGCCTTCCCCCCCGCCTCCCTCAGGAGAGCACTCTGCAGCTCTGCCTCTCGGTTGGACAGTGATTGGAGAGGAGAGGTCAGGTCACTCACCAGCAGCCCTCTGCTGCTCCAACATGACTCCCCATCGAGGGCCAGGCTCGGCCCACTGGGGGGGGGCTCATTCTGACAGAGTTGAATACATGATTGAATATCAGGCAGGCTTAGGAAAGGAATAGCTACACTGATCAAAGAAGATGTTGAACATGGGTGGCCGGAGAGATCCACAGAGCATGCTGCGATCCTATTGGCTCCAACCAGCGCGTGTTTTAATATTAGGTTTTGGATAAACCTTAAGGTACATTTTGGCACAGGAGAGCAACACTAACAATATGACATTATGCTCATAAACCACTTGATGAAGAGTTAATAGCTTTCTATGGCTGTATCAATATGCCAGGTTTTCATCATGATCACTATCATGTGCACAAAACACTGAATAGATGTTGGTTGCTGTTCACATGACTTCTGGTCCCACTGGCCCGTAACGAGTGCCTCTTAATGCACTTCCAATTCAAGTGATGGGGACAAACTCCACATTAGGCTTTTTCTTTCATTTAGGTGAGCTGGTGTCCTGACGTTGTGCTGGCTCCCTGTTAAGGCCTCCTGGGATTCTTATTGGAATGTAGCCCTCGTTAGCAACATTAGTCTCACCTGTGCTTTCCTGCTGTAAGTCAAAATGTCTGCCATAAAGTCTACTTTATACATACTGCAACATAATACAAAATAATAATGCAAATAATAAAATGAGAGATGACTAAATTATATTTAGCTAAGCAGTTTAAAGGTCCCCTATTATACTGTTTTTCATCAAGATATATACAAAACATGTCTCTGAGGTGTTTGGCTGAAACACCAAACAGATCATTGCAGCATTACCCATAATCCCCTCTGTTTCAGCCCTGTTTCCAAAGTGCTGATTCTCTGTCTGTTACTTTAGATGAAAATAAGGAGGGGGGGGGGGGGGGGGGGGGGTTACCATGGTTGCTGATTGGCTAATGGTTACACAAGCCAAAAAATCGTTATGACATCATAAAGTAGCCAAAATCTGAACAGCCCATTGTCAGACAGGTTTTTATAGAAATGGATCAGGACAAAAAAAGAGAGAATCTTTTTTCCTGAAACTTTCAGAGTCTCTTTACACAGAAGAAGAGGGGACACATGTTGATGTAGAAGAGACATGAAGAAGAGGGGACACATGTTGGTGTAGAAGAAACATGAAGAAGAGGGGGACACATGTTGATGTAGAAGAGACATGAAGAAGAGGGGACACAGTTTGATGTAGAGAGACATGAAGAAGAGGGGACACATGTTTGATGTAGAAGAGACATGAAGAAGAGGGGACACATGTTGATGTAGAAGAGACATGAAGAAGAGGGGACACATGTTGATGTAGAAGAGACTGAAGAAGAGGGGACACATGTTGATGTAGAAGAGACATGAAGAAGAGGGGACACATGTTGATGTAGAAGAGATTACGGAAGAAGAGGGGACACATGTTGATGTAGAAGAGACGTGAAGAAGAGGGACACATGATGATGTAGAAGAGACATGAAAGAAGGGGACACATGTTGATGGAGAAGAGACATGAAGAAGAGGGGACACATGTTGATGTAGAAGAGACATGAAGAAGAGGGGACACGTGTTGATGTAGAAGAGACATGAAGAAGAGGGGACACATGTTGATGAAGAAGAGACATGAAGAAGAGGGGACACATGTTGATGTAAAGAGACATGAAGAAGAGGGGACACATGTTGATGTAGAAGAGACATGAAGAAGAGGGGACACATGTTGATGTAGAAGAGACATGAAGAAGGGGACACATGTTGATGTAGAGAGACATGAAGAAGAGGGGACACGTGTTGATGTAGAAGAGACATGAAGAAGAGGGGACACATGTTGATGAAGAAGAGACATGAAGAAGAGGGGACACGTGTTGATGTAGAAGAGACATGAAGAAGAGGGGACACATGTTGATGAAGAAGAGACATGAAGAAGAGGGGACACATGTTGATGTAAAAGAGACATGAAGAAGAGGGGACACATGTTGATGTAGAAGAGACATGAAGAAGAGGGGACACATGTTGATGTAGAAGAGACATGAAGAAGAGGGGACACATGTTGATGTAGAAGAGACATGAAGAAGAGGGGACACATGTTGATGTAGAAGAGACATGAAGAAGAGGGGACACATGTTGATGAAGAAGAGACATGGAGAAGAGGGGACACATGTTGATGTAGAAGAGACATGAAGAAGAGGGGACACATGTTGATGTAGAAGAGACATGAAGAAGAGGGACACATGTTGATGAAGAAGAGACATGAAGAAGAGGGGACACATGTTGATGAAGAGGAGACATGGAGAAGAGGGGACACATGTTGATGTAGAAGAGACATGAAGAAGAGGGGACACATGTTGATGTAGAAGAGACACGAAGAAGAGGGGACACATGTTGATGTAGAAGATACATGGAGAAGAGGGGACACATGTTGATGTAGAAGAGACATGAAGAAGAGGGGACACATGTTGATGTAGAAGAGACATGAAGAAGAGGGGACACATGGTGATGTAGAAGAGACATGAAGAAGAGGGGACACATGTTGATGTAGAAGAGACACGAAGAAGAGGGGACACATGTTGATGTAGAAGATACATGGAGAAGAGGGGACACATGTTGATGTAGAAGAGACATGAAGAAGAGGGGACACATGTTGATGTAGAAGAGACATGAAGAAGAGGGGACACATGTTGATGTAGAAGAGACATGAAGAAGGGGACACATGTTGATGTAGAAGAGATATGAAGAGAGGGGACACATGTTGATGTAGAAGAGATATGAAGAAGAGGGGACACATGTTGATGTAGAAGAGACATGAAGAAGAGGGGACACATGTTGATGTAGAGAGACATGAAGAAGAGGGGACACATGTTGATGTAGAAGAGACTGAAGAAGGGGACACATGTTGATGTAGAAGAGACATGAAGAAGAGGGGACACATGTTGATGTAGAAGAGACATGAAGAAGAGGGGACACATGTTGATGTAGAAGAGACATGAAGAAGAGGGGACACATGTTGATGTAGAAGAGACATGAAGAAGAGGGGACACGTGTTGATGTAGAAGAGACGTGAAGAAGTGGATTTTGCATAATAGGTGACCGTTAAAAGGTCTGTTGCAGACCGACTGCAGTTAAGAATGAATACGTTGCATTTCAAATCATCAGCTCTGTTAGACCCATTTATTTGATATGGTGAAAATAAATTCATAAATGAATTGGATGCTGTTCAGTCCATATTTATAACTGATCAAGGAACTGTTTCAAATCATTCCTGTGCAAAATAAAACAAGATTCTGTTTCAGTTAACAGCTTGTGTTAATGTCTGAGGTAACGCAGAAACACATTGTTTGTTTTATTTCTCTGTGATTCACGTATATACTTAAGCTTTAAACCCTTAAACTGGGAGGACTTAAGTTTGGGCTCCAGTTTCGGTTTAAGCTCATTTAAGTTACTATAAATGATTGGTACACTTTGTTGATGTTACCACAAACAGGTTGAAGTGTTGGAATTCAAAGTGTGTTTTACTTAATTGTAGTAAAGACGATTATATCACTTATCTTCCCTCTATTGAAACAAAAGGAGACATGTTGCCAAACTGTAACCTGGTGATGTGCAAGTATCACATGTAATGAGACCTTCAAAAGAGCCCTGTATGTATATTGTGTTTTTAAATCTTTTAGGTTGGTTTAGCAGTAATATTACGTTTCAATTCAAATATATTAGGTTCAGCTTTATATTATTGCTTTCAACTAACCAATTAAATGATGTGTAATCTGTTGACATAATACATTTATTTAAAGTCAACGGCTCAGTTTTTTCAGTGTGTAAAGGTATTCTTAATTTGCAGAATGTTATTTCACATCCCAGTGAATTGATATTTCATAAAAAACGTTTGTTTGGTTTTTGATTACAGGCTGATAAATGGCCGTCTAAGTCAGAGTGTAATCTCAGGGCACTCTGTGTTTGGACAATGAAGCAGAACATTGGGACAGGTTGTCCTGGGGTTCTGTGTTCTCGTTCTGGGCGAGCCAAGATGATGTATGAGCTCATACTGTGCAGACAGGCAGCTACAAATTAGCTTGGCGAGTTGACTGGTAGGAGGCTGGGTAGTGAGTGTGTGTGGGGGGGCTTGAGTTGACTGGTAGGAGGCTGGGTAGTGAGTGTGTGTGGGGGGGCTTGAGTTGACTGGTAGGAGGCTGGGTAGTGAGTGTGTGTGGGGGGGCTTGAGTTGTCACATTAAAGCAACGCAGTGAAAGAAAGAGAAGCCTTTGTACCCATTTTGTCTTTTTTGAGGCAAAAAAAACATTCCTCTGTTGGAATAATTAACATCTGAGCATGTGAACGAAAAGTTTGACTTCGCGCAACAACGAGAAATGTCCGATTTCTCGAAAATGAAAATACTTTCTACACATGGTTTCAAGTGCTTTTCAACCCCTGTGTGTTGATTGAGTCAAATTGACCCATTTTTACAATATATTATACAAGAATAATTGAATCGTGAAACTTCATGGCCTTTTCTCTGTACAGAAAATGTAAAAAACGAATATTAATAAGCATGCTAAATGCCCGACACATTAATGTCATATAATATTCCTATCCATTTGTCCCACATACAATACTGAGACACACTGACACACACATGTATGCTTACATATATATTCTTAACAGCCTTCATTTGAATACATTAAAGGTGACAATCAATTGAATCAGGTGACAATCGTTTTTTAAATAATAGACATCAATAAATATTTGTGACAAAGCTAATCATTTTATTTTTTGATTACTATTACTTATTACTATTTATTACTGGACGAATGACGCTTCCATTGTTACATGTGGTCTAGCAGAGAGCATTTGCAAACAATACTAATATATCTTATTTGTATGAAATACAGACAAAACATGTTATGGATTGGGTTTGTCATTTTTCTAATTTCTGTATTGCTTTTAAAAGCCCAATAATGTCCCATGTTATCACCCGAACAGAACTAAAGGGTCCAAAAGGTGAACATCATATCAGGGTTAGAATAATGTCTCCTTATTCAGCGAGGGATCAAAGCAGAGGTTTATTATTGAACGAATGCAATGTTCAATCAAAAACAGATCTTCTGCATTTTGATCATCACATAGACATTTGATTAATGGCAGGGAAGTGACTATAGAACAGGCCCCTCCGTGTTACCTCCCCTTTATTTCAACCTCAGGCCCCCCCCTCAGACTGAGCCTTGTTGTCGCCCCTCTTTATCCCATGCAGAATGAATGGCACAGATGTTGTTGGACAAGACAGTACCCCTCGGTCCCCTTTCCCTCACTCCTCGCTCAGCATGAGGTCTGAAACTTGCTTTTTGATCATTGTTTCCCCCCCCACCTTCTCCCTCCGCGGGAGGGAAAAAAGAGCCAAAGAGGAGGGAGATGGAGAGACCAGGAGCAGCCAAATTAGAGAGGGAGGGTGAGGAGCACACAGCCATGATTCAGGAATATGAAGAAAACAGTGTTTCATATCTCCAGATAACAAGTGTGTGTAGGTCAGGCCACACGCTGGATGCTAGCGGTCCAGGAGTTCAGGGTTCCAGCATGGACGGTTCAGTGGAGCTGCAGTAGGGTTCTGGTCCTGCAGACAGGAAGTGAGGACTGAAGATGCGGGTTGGTGCCTGGCTCTTCCTGGTGTCCTGGATCTACACCTGCTCAGAGTCCTCTCACAGGTGCATGGGCCAAGACTTGTGTCCATCCGAGTCGGGACAGGACAGAGGGTCAAAGAGCCGGGTCAGGGAGCACGCTGGACACCAGCATCCCCCCCACAGGAGCCGGCCACACCGCAGGAAAGGTGAGCCAATCACTGGACTTTAGACTGGAGGCATTCTGATGCTAGCTGTGGAGATATAGTGTTGGCTGCGCATTGAAGTGAAAACCATCAGCTAAAATCAGCTGACACATTTTGTAATTTTAACATTTTAGAATTGATCTTGAAATATAACATCCTCATCATTAAGTGTTGCATGCCACAGGGCTTAACATTTTTTTAAACAATTCCTTTTTCCTCCCTTTAAAACATTTTTTTATCTTTTCCCCTTTTTTGATGTGATCCAAGAATCAGAAAAGTATTGAAATAGTCTGCACTCTGTCACAAACTGAGCATTGGATGATACATGTCGGATGGTTTATGAACACACAGTCATTCACATAGAAACACATGTACAAATGCTAGACCCCTGAGGGTTAAAACAGTCAGTTAAACAGACTTTGAATGTATTGATGTGATTTAACATGTGGGAGGGGGAGTGCTGTGTAAAAGGGACTGTCACACTTCACCACAGAACATATACTCATTGTGTAAACTATATTTTAGTCCTAAGATCCTGAACAGAGCTAATGCGCCAACACATTTCTTCAAAACGTCATCCCTTAAAAGTCCTCTTTACAAGCTAATATGATATAACTAGAAAAGGTGAGGAAGTATCATCAGGAGAGCTGTTGTAAAGAAATAACCCTCCATGAGGGTTCAGTATACAGTATTTTACGACATATATCAATTGTGTAATAGATTTAATAATTTGTCCAAATATTGAAATGTAATTTTGGTTTGATGCCATAGTGTAAATATCTGCTTTAAGCTGCTATGGGAGACATACACAAATGACAATGCAACCCTGAGCTCTGTTCGATAGATGTGATCCATTTCACAGGTGAAGATTCAACTCATTGATCAAAATGTTGAAATGTAAAAGTAATGGAATGGGTGTCTGAAAAAAGAGTATTGCACACATAAGGATAAACATTCAGCCGACTTCCTCAGTCTTTACTTATTTAAATTATCTAGAGTTAATAAGAAAAGCGTTTTTGTTTAAACTAGCTTAAAGCGGTCATTCATGTTGACAGCAATTGTTGATTCCTTCACAAACACACTTGAATTACACTCTGAATTGACTCTGAAGTCACTTTTGATCACATTCCTCTATGTAGCTGACACTTTCTTTCTTTTCCTCGCTCCATCCCGCCCTCCACGCCCGCTCCAATCCTCCTCCTGACCTTTGGTCCACAGTCTGAAAGGGGCTCCTTCCCTCGGTGCTTCTGTGCTCAGCCCCATTCCCAGGGGCTGTGTTGAGCCGGGACTCATCCTTCATCCTCTCTAAAGCTTTTGTTGCACACAGAAAGCTGGCCGATGCCGGGGCCATCAAACCCGAGTTGTTGGATCAATATAAACATCCATCACTTAGCCCGGGCCTTTCGGAGCCGCACAATGGACAGCTCACTAAACAATACTTCACTTATGTGAGTCTTTGGAAGGAATGAACTAGCGGTGCTTCACTTCTTTCTGGGTTGCACTTGTTTTACTGCGAAAGAACTTGAAAGTAACTCAGTTTTCTGTCCTTCCCAGAGTTACAGTAAATGTCAGCAAAGTTACCATAAAAACATCAATTTTTTGTATTTTAACAGTAAGTATAACACCTCTACTTCCTTTCTGAATTGCATTGTGGGGGACACAAGTATACACACGCAATCTAGTATTTTTTTAGTATAGGCCTACCCTTTTACACTGTAAATATACATGATGACTGTTTTAGCTTAGTCCAGAATATATTTGTAATTGAGGCACAAAGTCAGTATTTGAAGTTCTGGTTCATTCCGTTACAGTGATTTCCAGAACCACTATGACCGGGCTGCATTCAGCTGAGATACTTTGGGGACTCATTTCATGCAGGAGAGATCATAGTTTCCTTCCATTGTTCAGCGACTTGGGAGACTGTGTACTTCCTGTTTCCTAGCTAAATAAAACAACAACAATGGAACGTGGCTCGTGTTGGGTTTAGACCAAGAAAGTGGATTAATCCATTAAAGCAATTCGTTTATTATTTGATATCCGTGAAAAGCACAACAAAATATTTGACGCACACTCAGACTGTCAGGGATTTCAGAGTGGGGAGTTCTGTGAAGTTCAGTATAATATATCTTAATAATTATGATATTAGAAATAATACAAATAAAACAAATAAGACCATATCAATATCATATTATAATCATCATCATAATCACAGTAGTATCAGACACGTATTTTACGTTTATTGTGAGTATTATTTACTGAGAATTAAAAATATATATTTATATTATACGATAACAAGATATAGCAGTACAAATAAGAGAAAACTAAAACAAATACAATCAAATATTATGACATAGTGAATAAAACGAATAAAATGTAGAACAATAATGTCGATAAATAAATGTTCACTTTGTTGTCTTAAGCTGCATTCTGAGCAACATTATCATTACAGTTTCCAGTGAGGAACAGTCATCTGGGTTATATTCACTTTCATTCAATCAAATCTTATGTATATCCCCAAAAACATTTAAAATAGAAGATGTGGGTAGTGTACATATCTAACAACAGATGGATGAGTGGATATTACAGTGATCTACATGGCGGCGGAATAGCATCATGGATTTTATTTTGAAAACCCTCTGACCGGAAGCTGCAGTCGGTGCTGTCGCAGTATGAAACGAAATTGATGCTGATATTCATTATAGGACGCTCATTTACAAGTATAGTTGGGGGTTTAATTTACATATTTGTAAAGTTAAAAACAACGGGAAATATGGATTTGTTGATTTAAATGGACTTCAGACTACTCGGCAGTTACAGATATTAATAAAGGGTTCTGTGACTTCGCTCCTCATGATGACCTCAGCTGTTCTCATGAGAGTTTTGGCAGCAGTTTTCGCACTCGTTCAGTCAGGTAAGTGACTTTGAGATGTGGGATCATTCACGTGTTTATTTAGTTTAAAACAGTGTGATAGATCCTACAGAATAAAAGCCTTTCACTGGGTTTACAATGCGCTGTTAACCGTGGAGATTCTGATGGTCCTTCATCATTAGGGAACAATTGTAAACACACTTATTCTTATCTATCCAATTATAAACACTATAAGAAGAACTCATAGAATCGTAGAAGGTGTCACACTGATTGCAAATACAGTTACATCTAAATTAGTTTTTCAATGTGTAATTTGCCCAAAAAGGAAAACGTGGGTCAGCTTGAAAGCCATTCAAACACTTATAATTAAACACACTCACAGTGTCTCTCCAAACTGTCCAGTTAGAAGCGATGCTTCCCTGAGCCCACATTGAGAGATCATATTAAAAAAAGCTAAAAGGAGTGCACTAAGCCTTATTAAAAAAGTATGGCTCATGTTTGGCTGAATCTTCTTTACTTTCAAATCCACAGGCTGAACAGGTGAACAGGCTGTTTTTAGCTTCCATTTGAAGATATTCCGGCTATAGTGAATACATGAGGACACTACAGAAATACAAAACAAATGGTGTTAATTGTCCTCACACATTTAAAGCAATATTTGGCCATATTAGGATTATATCCAAGGTGTGAAGGAATGCATTTCCTCAGATGATTCTGTTTCCACATCTCTCTCCAGACTTTTTTGTGATATTTCTGACCCTCCTTTATTTTGTAAGAATATGGCTGGTTGTTAATAACACACTCACAATGCAACAAGTAGTTTAAGATGTAATGGACATTTATTTGTTGTTGAGACAGGAAGCAGCTTCTGCAAAGGTTCCACCACTTCTCCCAAACCTCAGTACATTTCACATGAAGTGACGGAAGGCTCATAATAAAATGTATTTTTGTTTGGAGGAGTAGTCTTTGTTCTGGTGCGGATATTGATGAGAGCTGCAGCTTCCTCTCCTGTGAGGAAGCTGATCACCCTGCTTCCTTCAGAGTGTCATAGGAAGCTCAAACAATGGCATTCCTCTGCTGTGCTGCAGACAGAGCTTGTTTGTTAGTATCCAGGGTTAACATGTTTGTGGGGGGTGTTCTGCTGCCAGTGAAAGGAGCTCAGAGGTGATGCATAGTGCAGTGCTGCAGGGTGTGGCTCCTCTGTAGGGCTGCACAGTTCATTGTAATGTTATCGAAATCACAATATGGACATATCAGCCAAAAATAAGCCTTATTTGTTTTCACGTCGTGCAGCCCTACACAAAACATAATAACATTCACATTTCATTTCTGGGGGCTGTGTTGTCTGGAACCTTGTGTTCCTGGTAGGGGCTCCCATGGCAAATTGGTCTCAGGCAAGGGGCCAGACCGATTGGTTCGAAGACCTCATGAAAGACGAACTAAGAAGTGAAGATACCCGGCCCCAGATGGGTTTTCTCCGCAGGGTGGCTGGTGTCTCCCTTAGGGATAAGGTGAGAAGTTCGGTCATCAGGGAGGGACTCGGAGTTGAGCCGCTCCTCCGTCGCGTCGAAAGGAGCCAGTTGAGGTGGTTCGGGCACCTAGTTAGGATGCCACCTGGGCGCCTCCCTAGGGAGGTGTTCCAGGCACGTCCAGCTGGGAAGAGACCAAGGGGTAGACCTAGGACCAGGTGGAGGGATTATATCTCTTCGCTGGCCTGGGAGCGCCTTGGGATCCCCCAGTCAGAGCTGGTTGATGTCGCCAGGGAAAATAAAGTTTGGGGCTCTCTGCTGGAACTGCTACCCCCGCGACCCGACCACGGATAAGCGGGAGAAGATGGATGGATGGATGGATTTCATTTGTCATGAAATGTTTTCACAGAAGAATGATCTCAGTGATACATTATGACCTAAATCATCCATAAAATATTGTCTGGTATCAAATGCATTATACATCAGACACACATGACCCATCTACATTGAATATAGTTTATTCTGTCTTCACAAGTCATTCAGTCTTGGTTGGCTACAGAAGTGTTCAGTACCACAGCTATCATAGAACTAACATAAACATGATCACAATGAGTCCATGTAGTGAGATGTATAGGCTTCAGATTTTGGGAAAGATGAAATAAATATCAGGATAGATATAAAAACATTTTCTGTCATCATAAAATCTTCATACTGTTATTTTTTTTCGGAAATGTTACAGTTTTGATGGTGCTTTAATGTATTCAGTAGAACACCAGCACACCAGTACGGACCATAACACCACTGTTGTGCAATAACATTTCATATGTGCAACGTACAATCTGACAGTTGTTGTTTCTTACCTTGTTTGCACGAATGAACTTAATTAACTGTGTCAACTGTAACACCAGGCACTATAAACTGTTTACTATTATTTGCTTCTACTTTTAAATGTTCACTTACTTTTATAATGCAGCTACTTATCTTTTTTACCTCGGAGGTGTACTAATTAGATTTTTTGTTTATTAATGTTTTTATTAACTATTATTCATACATGTTATTTATAATTAATTACTGCTTGCCTCTTTATTTGATATGTGAATGAAGTCCTTTATTTCGTCTATTTGCACCGTGCTGTAACATTGTACTTTTCCTCTTGGATAAATTAAGCATTTCTGATTCTGTGTCATCCTCAGGTTCCAGAGTTCACTCGCAGGAGTCGCCCCCCCCGCATCGTGCACCACCCCTCTGACGTGGTGGTGAAGGTGGGCTACCCCGCCACGCTGTCCTGCAGGGTGGATGGAAGCCCCCCGCCCTCAATCCAGTGGCTGAGGAACGGCCAGCCTCTGGACCTGTCTCCGGGGGAGGGGGGGCTGCAGCCCATCGTACTGTTGGAGGGGAGCCTGTTCTTCCTCAGCGTGGGAGGGGGGGGCCGGCGGGCTCAGTCTCATGAGGGGATCTACACCTGCGTGGCCAGGAGCAGCGCCGGGGAGGCCCTCAGCCGCAACGCATCGCTGTACATCGCAGGTAAGACCGGGGGGGGGGGGGGGGTCTGAAGAGTCTCATGTTTTAATTATTAAAGTTATTACATGGCTTCACATAATGTTGAGAAACAAGCATTAAGAATTATGTGAATGATGTTTGATTAGACTAGTTAGCAAGTTATGTTTCTAATGTGCCACAAACATCGTCTCCCTGAGCCTCTGAACCAATGATTCTGGTTGTGCTGTCAAACATATCTCAAAGGCTTTTATATCTGAAAAACAGTTAAAAAGTCAGTTGATCTGCCTGCTCTAAACACAACGGAAAAGTTGACTCTAAAGTTTCAGGTTTTTCTGGGGTGTCGTCCATTTATTAAACATTGACAGACCAACTTTTCTAAAACACAAGGAGCAACCTTCTCTGAACGTTTCACATTCTACACTGGAAACAATTACACAAATCAAAGAATTGACTCCCCTAATCTAGGGATGTCCATGCAAGACATTCCAGTGAACAATCTAGCTACTGTTAAGGCTTCTTCACCTGTCTGCCCTCAGGTCAGATCTTATCCGATGAACTGAACAGCGGTCTAGTCCAGTGGGCTTGTTGAGGGTAACAGTTTCCGCCCATTTGGAGTAGATTAAGAATGCATTATGCAGAATGTATTGTAGTCCGTAGTGACTTCAGTGTCATGGTCTAGATTTGTGTGCCTCAGATAACGTGTCCTGATCTGTGAATAAAAAACACCCTTTAGTGTTTCTATGCTCTTATTTGTCCCTTTAGTGACAGATTTAACCCAGGGTAGCTAATCTTTAAGAGCTTTTTTCTTTCCAGATTCCATTGAGTATTGATGGAATCTGTTCCTTAAATTTGGCTATAGCACTAACAGATAGGTTTCTGCTGCAGGAGCTTTTGACTAATGCTTTGTAGTCTAGTAACAGTACTTCAAAAGTTACTAAGAAATGGTCGGATAAAGCAGGATTATGCTGTTCGACTAATAGTTGCTCAATTTCAATACCATAAGTCAGAACAAGGTCGAGAGTGTGATTATAGCAGTGGGTTGGTTTATTTACACTCTGACAAAAACCAACAGAATCTAATATAGAGTTAAATGCAACAGTAAGGCTATTTTTATCATCGTCAACATGAATATTAAAGTCACCTACGATAATTACTTTATCTGTTTTAAGTACCAAAGTTGATAAAAACTCAGAGAATTCAGATAAGAATTCTGAATAAGGACCTGGTGCACGGTACACTGTAACAAATAAGATTGGCTGCAAAGTTTTCCAGGTCGGATGCGTAAGACTAAAAACGAGGCTTTCAAAGGAGGTATAATTTAATTTTGGTTTAGTATTGATAAGTAAACTTGAGTCAAAGATGGCTGCAACTCCACCTCCTCGGCCCATGCCTCGGGCAATATGAGTATTGATATGGCTGGGTGGAGTGGCCTCATTTATGCTGACACATTCTTCATGTCTCAACCAAGTTTCAGTGAGACAGCATATATCAATATTATAATCTGATATTAAATCATTTACCAATATTGCTTTAGATGCTAGAGATCTTATGTTTAAGAGACCACATTTAATATTCCTGTTTTGTTGCACTGTAGTAGTTGTTACATTTACTTTTATTAGGTTATTATGTATGACACCTCTATTAGGTTTTACCTTAACTTGTCCTTGGGCAGACACACACACCGCTAATATTGGGTATTTTATTGGAAAGAGCGCAGAGAAGCGTGTAAGACTGCGGGGGAGGGACGGGGTGGCATGGGAAAGGGATTCCCTATATTTTTTCTTTGTCTTTTCTTTTTGTATTATTGTCTATATAATTTGTATCTGTGTATATACGTTTTTCAACAAAAAAAAAAAACAATAAAAAGTTGGTCACAAAAAATAACTGATGTCACTGAAAACATGGGAAAGTAAAAAAACCTATCCCTTCACAGGAGATAGATTAGGGCTTAGCCAACACACACACACACACACACACACACACACACACATACACAGGGGGCAGATGAAGATGTTTGTGGGGACAGAGGAAGACGGGGGTCTAATGTCAATGTTTGTCACGCGGGAGGAGTCAAACAGTGGTGCTAATTGCCCCCGGACCCTCACTGTTTACTTATCTGGAGCCCAGAGAGGCTGTAGACATGCAGCAGCTGCTCGTCCTGCTGTCTTTACAGGACACTGAGGACAGTGGAGGAAAGAGACTGTCTGGAGCAGCTGATCAGTAACGCTTCCAAACACAGGCCTCAGTTAGAGATGTTGGGGTCTGCTGCATGCTTCTTCTCCACTGGTCCATCGTCAGAAGGGTGTAGGCTACAATACACAATTACATTTGTCTAATTCTGAGTTTTATCTTAATCTGGTGATAATAAAGAGATAGATATCCCAAATTATCCCAAATGTGGATAATTGTTTTGTCACAGCAGTGTTGTCAAGCATTACACGAGTTACACATATTTAAAAGATACAATAAGAATCAAATATAATAAAAATGAGCACAAATTCACAATAGAAAGGACATAATGATGATGATGATGCATTACATTTTTTATTAGAGCGCTTTTACATAATAACTAGAGTATCTAAATCAAATCAAGTTTTATTTATATAGCACATTTATAAACGATTTTTGTTGGAGCCAAAGTGCTGTACATATAATAAAATTTGCCTACAGTAGAGACACTTTACAGCAAATACAACAGCACAGATTGTTCAGAATATCAGTATGAGAAAAAACGACACCCTCTATCCTTAGACCCTCTGTCCTTAGACCCTCTGTCCTTAGACCCTCTATCCTTAGACCCTCTGTCCTTAGACCCTCTATCCTTAGACCCTCTGTCCTTAGACCCTCTGTCCTTAGACCCTCTGTCCTTAGACCCTCACATCGTACAAGGAAAAACTTCCAGAGAAAACCCACAGTTTAAAGGGGGACATGGGAGAAACCTCAGGGAGAGCAACAGAGGAGGGATCCCTCTCCCAGGACGGACAGACGTGCAATAGATGCCGTGTGTAAATCCAAGAGATAATACACAATATAAAGAAAATATTGAACAATCTCACTAAGCTACAGAGATATATAGAAATATACTATAGACACATATTGGCATTGGATATACATTACAATTGATGCAGAGTGGTACATATTGGTCAAAAGGCATCCCCACCAGTAGATGGCAGCCAGCTACTCTATGCACATCTTCTATCTGCATATTCCCAGCTGCTGCTTAACTGTATGACCTGCAGTCTGCCATGTGTCAGAGACATTGAAACATCACTTGAATCTATTTAATAAAGTCTCTAAAGTCTGGAAAATAAATCCATGTCCTAAAATGTAGACGAGATACTGCATTGTCTCATATCTATATACTATCAGAATCAGAAACGGTTTTATTGCCAGGTAGGTTCACACGTACAAGGAATTTGGCTTGATGTCATGGTGCATACATAAACATTTAAAACTAATGTTTTTAAAAAGTACACAGATAGCGAACTATATTAAGAACACTGTAATACAAATATAGTAATATAGCAATAAAATAAAGCAGTCATTTACATCATTCATGTACTCATTTGTCCTTTCTAATAGTTGAACATGTATTTTCTTGCTGTTTTGTATATGGCATTTTGATCAAGCTGTAGTCATGTCATCAATGAGCAGTTTCTCTATGCTTTTGTTTTGAAGGCAGCTCCAGTCACAGGGGGTTTGTTTTTGATCAGGGGAGTAGAGGAAGTAAAAGCCATGTTCTTTGTTTGTGTTGATCTTGGAAACCTAAGGGAAAGAAACACAACAAACACAATGAACGTCTTCACATCTTACTGTTTCCTCTGCACTTGTTATCATGTTTGAATGAACCGGTTAATGTATGCACTTCAGTCTGCATCTGTGGAACATTAGTCTAAAATAATTCAATAATTGTCAAAAGTAGCCATAGAAAGACAGTTTCTTTAAAGATTAGCTTTACACTGTCTGTGCGAACTTATTACACTACATTTATAAAAAATAAACAATTGTATTGAGAGTAAACACCTCAGATTGAATACAGTAGACAGTAACTATGTACAGCCTATAATGATCATCACACAGCCTCTTCTATGTGTGAGAACATCTCTGTCACATCAACAATTATATAATGGTATTGATAACATTTCCAGTGAGACATGTGCATTTTTATTTCATAATCTTTGTTCAGAGAATGATCTTGTTGCTATGGTTATTGATGCTGATATTGCTAACACCATGTAACTTGCATGTTGACTGAATCATATTTGACATGAGTATCTAGGTGATAAGGCCGTGTGCGTCATATATACAGAACCCTGATTACTGCATGCTATTAGCACAGGCTCTGTGAAGTGTACTGCTGTGGATGCACAGGAGCCTGTGATGTATTGAACAGTTCTTCCTGTGTGTGTGTGTGTGGACTAACACTGACTGTGTGTGTGTGTGTGTGTGTGTGTGTGTGTGTGTGTGTGTGTGTGTGTGTGTGTGTGTGTGTGTGTGTGTGTGTGTGTGTGTGTGTGTGTGTGTGTGTGTGTGTGTGTGTGTGTGTGTGTGTGTGTGTGTGTGTGTGTGTGTGTGTGTGTGTGTGTGTGTGTGTGTGTGTGTGTGTGTGTTGTGTGTGTGTGTGTGTGTGTGTGTGTGTGTGTGTGTGTGTGTGTGTGTGTGTGTGTGTGTGTGTGTGTGTGTGTGTGTGTGTGTGTGTGTGTGTGTGTGTGTGTGGCTGAAGGGTTGCAGGACGAGTTCAGTGTGCAGCCCAGTGATGTGGAGGTGGCAGAGGGGGAAGTGGCTGTGTTGAACTGCGCCCCCCCGGTGGGACACCCTGAACCTAATGTGATGTGGAAGAAGGACGGCCTGCACATCAACAGCACTGATCACCACTACACTGTAAGCACATTTACATGTTGTGTTGAAACCAGAATACTTTTAAATATGAACCTAGTAACATTTCCAATGCTGCACAAGTTTAAACTGAATATGTTCGATTCACAAAGGGATATCTTGTATTGTCCCCCTCACTATGCAGGGGGAAAGAGCGGGAAAACAAACAAACTCCCTCCCTGCATTTTCAATTGTTCATATGAATGAACAATGCCTGTGATTTAGTTGTCTTGAATAATTGTCAAAGGCATAACACTTTGAGACAGTATTTCTAGTTTGTCAATTCTCTGTCAAGCATCATTTGAAACATGCAACGACTCTTGGATGACTCAAATACATCAAATCAGAGACTAAATTAAGACATAATTAATCTATGAAAACTGGTAATGTCGTATGATAGTTAAAGTGGTGAAGTTATAGTGATCATTTTGCATTTGGTTACTTCTTACTATGTTGAAATAACACATTGAATGTCACGCTTAAAAGTTGGAAACATGAATAAAACCGAAGTAAAATGAATTTGGTAATATAATAACTCTTTTTTACACATCACTCTTTTGACAAAGTGTCCCTAGTTTAGTCGACATGAGTCAGCAGGAGAACACGGCAAAGGGATGACTCAAAACAAAGAAAAAATGTGCAACAGATGATCATTTACAGTTTCTGTTCTGATCCTGTCTTATATTCTGTGCTGAGAGCCAGACTTCATGTGGGAAGTGCAGTGTGTGATATGGTGTGCCTCCTGTCTGCCCTGCTGTAGGAGCTGAGTGGGAAGCTGATCATCGCTCCTGCAGAGAGGAACCACTCAGGAGCTTATGTGTGTGTGGCCAGAAACACTGCGGGGGTGAGGGAGAGCAGGGCGGCCCGGCTCTCTGTGCTGGGTGAGACAACATGCTCATAACTGTTGTTCATGTGCAGTGTGGGATGGTGCAGGGAGGACGTAGCTTTGTAGGCCCACCCAGAAGTTAGCATTGCAACCTCTCCTAGACTAAAAGCAATGGGATTTTTGAACTCCTCTTGGCAAACACACGTTTTTTATACTTACAAGTTTTGATAAGCAGGATAATCTCCACATATGAACACAGCTATATGATAGTTGATGCAATCGCCAGTAGTAAAAGTCTAACATTAAACACCGCTAAGCCTAAGGCGGTTAAAGTTGGGCGTGTGGACATTTATTAGTCTCTATTAGTCATGCTGCATTTATTTAAACATAGAAGCTGGCGCCGCCTAATACTGTACGTATTGTATGTCATAGAACAAAACCTGAAAATGTAATTAGCTTGTCTTAACCACAGGGCTTATTTTAGGCATCTAACCATAAACTAATTCAATAAAACAATTGATTTTAAGACCAGGAAACAGGAAGTGACTTGTTTCCCTGTTGGACTCATCCCTGCACCACTCTATACAGCACAGTATGATTGAATCTCCTCTTTTCTTCTCCAATGCAGCCAAGCCTGTGTTGGTGCTGGGGCCTGGAGACGTGTCAGTGAGGACGGGCCAGTCTGCACAGTTCTACTGCAGGGCTAAAGGGGACCCCCCCCCTTCTGTGGCCTGGAGCAGAGAGCAGGGGCCACTGCCCAACGGAAGGTACCCAGACATACACACTCCATTCATAGAGCCAACTCTACACCTGACCAATATGTTCAAATATGTTTGCATTTATAGTACTGCAGTGTGAAGAAATATATTTGTTACGCAGAGCTGACCTCTAGCACTAATAAAGATTTGATAACCATCCTTTAGCTGGAAGAAGTGACCTAATAATTACTCAGAGATTTGGTAGCAGATTCTTCAAAATGTCCTTCACGATCGTGCCATTCCATGTTGTTACATTATGACAAGTTATTTAGCTGATGCTTTTATCCAAAGCAATTTACATACACATCAATACCGGAGCAATGTTGGGGTTAAGTATGTTGCCCAAGGACGCTTTGACACTTGTTGACTGCAGTGGGTGGGATTGAACCTCTGACCCTCTGATTGGTAGATACATGAAATCATCTAAATCATCTGCACAAATCTAAATGTAAGTTATTGTAAAAGAGATGGCAGTAAGCTAATTGCTCTTCTTGTGTGTGCAGGTATCTTATAAACCCAGACCAGACTCTGCAGATCCACTATGTGACAGCTGAGGATGCTGGGAAGTACACCTGCACTGCTGTCAATGATGTGGGGGTGGTCAGTGCCAGCGCACAGCTACTGGTTGAAGGTAAATGATGAGAAATACACTCTGTTATCAGTTTGCCAGCTGACCCAAGGAGTGTGAGTGCTGAGCTTCATTTGTCCACATACCGGAAGATATAGATAGACTGGGTCTCTTATTTGAGCTACACCTACATCTCTACAAATCGTGTTTAGGTGCAACAAACTGCTTGTAGTTAATAAGGCATTAGGAGTAGAAACACACCTCAGCCATTCCTCTGGCAAGACTCAGGCTAATGCTAGTTTCTAACAGATACAAGAAGATCTGTATACAGAGCACCTTAATAGGTGTTCAAATCATTTTAACAGAAGAGCCCCAGCTTGTATGGGACCCTCTAAGAATTAAGTCTTGCAGTAACAGCTGGTTATATTTGTATTCTTATTATTAAATAAGGGAGCCATATAAACTAATGAAGTTTTAGTAAGTTTGACTGAAAGATGATCCACATAATCTGCATAAAAGTTACACAAATCTGCTGAAATCTGTGTGCATTATAAACATAATTTACACAGCCTTCATTCAGTTGTATGGAAAATCCCTACAACAGTTTCAAACTGCACATGTACCACTGACACCAAGCTGGAATATAAACCGACACTTTTTCCTTGCAAATTATGTATATGAGCATTTTGTATGCATTATGCCTTATTTAGAATTAACCTGAGGACAAAACGAATAAAACTACAGAGATATTAACCATCAACTCTGCTTTCAAATGCAATGAGTAATACAAGTCCTGACCTGTGTATCCATTCTTTTAAATAATACAAAAATACCAATAAATAAAGCTGTGTTTCCAGATGCTAGCAGCACTACACAGAGAGACCTGCACAAAGAGCTGTCGGCCCTGCGAGTGGCCCTGGAGAACGTCAGCATTGTGGCCCCTGGCTCTAACATATCACAAGTGCAGTGGAAGGTAGGGGCCAGCTAACTCAAAGACTTTCAGAGAGAGCGTGAATATTTCAGGTTTATGATCCATGTTGTGTTTTCTGAGCAGCTGCAGTCCCTGCCCGCCCCAGCCTCATTACCTGGACGGCTTTGAGGTTCTGTACCGCTCTCTGCTGCCTGCCAGCTCCGACTGGGCGGCAAACAAAGTGACCGTGCCCAGCTTCCAGGCCCAGGTGGGGCCTTTAAAGAGAGGCTACAAGTACGAGTTCAAAGTGCGTCCCTACGGCAGCAGCTTGTACGGGAGGGAGAGCAACACGCGGCACCTCAGAGTCCCTGAGACAGGTAGGAAATTAACGGATTTAAGAATACCTGTGTCCTTTATAATGCTTTTTACCCTCCTGTTGTGTTCGGGTCAAATGTGACAGATCTGCTACTTTCATCAATCATAAACATTTAGTTTTACATTTCATTGCCTCATGATATCCTTCACAGTAGACATTGGAAAATATAGAAATTGCTGATCAGCACTCTCATTTAATTTTGAGATATCTTCCCGGTCAGAAATAAAATGGGTAACCCTAGAATGTTCATCCATCAGAAAGTACACATCCAAGAACATTTTTATTTTAGAATACATTTTCAGTGTCTCTTCTTTGTATAACCACTGCAGTTACTCATGTAGAGGCTAGGCCAACGCTTTAAGCCTCTGAGGATCTGCTATGTTGGCGTAATTGACGCACACAAAGTTTGCTAGGTGAATGAACGTTTGATACAAAGTTTCCAGTGAAATACAGTCCATTTATTTCCTGTTCACTGGTGTCCATTTAACTTGCTTAATTTTCTCATTCACCATACACCATATTACGGTTCACACAATACCTTTTGCAAATGTTTGTAATCCCGTGTTTGTGTGTATGGTCCGTGTGTGGTCCGTATGTGGTCCTTGTGTGGTCCGTATGTGTTCCGTGTATGGACCGGTCCGTGTGTGGTCCGTGTGTGGTCCGTATGTGGTCCGTGTGTGGTGCGTGTGTGGTCCGTATGTGGTCCGTGTATGGACCGGTCCGTGTGTGGTCCGTGTGTGGTCCGTATGTGGTCCGTGTATGGACCGGTCCGTGTGTGGTCCGTATGTGGTCCGTGTGTGGTCCGTATGTGGTCCGTGTATGTGTGGTCCGTGTGTGGTCCGTATGTGGTCCGTGTGGTCCGTGTATGGTCCGTATGTGGTCCGTGTGTGGTCCGTATGTGGTCCGTGTATGGTCCGTATGTGGTCCGTGTGGTCCGTGTATGGTCCGTATGTGGTCCGTGTGTGGTCCGTATGTGGTCCGTGTATGGACCGGTCCGTGTGTGGTCCGTGTGGTCCGTGTATGGTCCGTATGTGGTCCGTGTGTGGTCCGTATGTGGTCCGTGTGTGGTCCGTGTGTGGTCCGTATGTGGTCCGTGTGTGGTCCGTATGTGGTCCGTGTGTGGTCCGTATGTGGTCTGTGTGTGGTCCGTATGTGGTCCGTGTATGTGTGGTCCGTATGTGGTCCGTGTATGGACCGGTCCGTGTGGTCCGTGTATGGTCCGTATGTGGTCCGTATGTGGTCCGTGTGTGGTCCGTGTATGGTCCGTATGTGGTCCGTGTGTGGTCCATGTGTGGTCCGTGTGTGGTCCGTGTATGGACTGGTCCGTGTGTGGTCCGTGTGTGGTCCGTATGTGGTCCGTATGTGGTCCGTGTATGGACCGGTCCGTGTGTGGTCCATGTGTGGTCCGTGTGTGGTCCGTATGTGGTCCGTGTATGGACCGGTCCGTGTGTGGTCCGTATGTGGTCCGTGTATGGACCGGTTTGTGTGTGGTCCGTGTGGTCCGTGTGTGGTCCGTATGTGGTCCGTATGTGGTCCGTGTGTGGTCCGTGTGTGGTCCGTGTGTGGTCCGTGTATGGACCGGTCCGTGTGTGGTCCATGTGTGGTCCGTGTGTGGTCCGTATGTGGTCCGTGTATGGACCGGTCCGTGTGTGGTCCGTATGTGGTCCGTGTGTGGACCGGTCCGTGTGTGGTCCGTGTATGGACCGGTCCGTGTGTGGTCCGTATGTGGTCCGTGTGTGGTCCGTGTGTGGTCCGTGTGTGGTCCGTGTGTGGTCCGTATGTGGTCCGTGTGTGGTCCGTGTGTAGTCCGTATGTGGTCCGTGTGTGGTCCGTGTATGGACCGGTCCGTGTGTGGTCCATGTGTGGTCCGTGTGTGGTCCGTATGTGGTCCGTATGTGGTCCGTGTATGGACCGGTCCGTGTGTGGTCCATGTGTGGTCCGTGTGTGGTCCGTGTGTGGTCCGTGTATGGACCGGTCCGTGTGTGGTCCATGTGTGGTCCGTGTGTGGTCCGTATGTGGTCCGTATGTGGTCCGTGTATGGACCGGTCCGTGTGTGGTCCATGTGTGGTCCGTATGTGGTCCGTGTGTGGTCCGTGTATGGACCGGTCCGTGTGTGGTCCATGTGTGGTCCGTGTGTGGTCCGTATGTGGTCCGTGTATGGACCGGTCCGTGTGTGGTCCGTGTGGTCCGTATGTGGTCCGTGTGTGGTCCGTGTGTGGTCCGTATGTGGTCCGTGTATGGACCGGTCCGTGTGTGGTCCGTGTGGTCCGTGTATGGTCCGTATGTGGTCCGTATGTGGTCCGTATGTGGTCCGTGTGTGGTCCGTATGTGGTCCGTGTATGGACCGGTCCGTGTGTGGTCCATGTGTGGTCCGTGTGTGGTCCGTGTGTGGTCCATGTGTGGTCCGTGTGTGGTCCGTATGTGGTCCGTATGTGGTCCGTGTATGGACCGGTCCGTGTGTGGTCCATGTGTGGTCCGTGTGTGGTCCGTATGTGGTCCGTGTATGGACCGGTCCGTGTGTGGTCCGTGTGTGGTCCGTATGTGGTCCGTGTGTGGTCCGTGTGTGGTCCGTGTATGGACCGGTCCGTGTGTGGTCTATGTGTGGTCCGTGTGTGGTCCGTATGTGGTCCGTGTGTGGGACCGGTCCGTGTGTGGTCCGTGTATGGGCCGTATGTGGTCCGTGTGTGGTCCGTATGTGGTCCATGTATGGACCGGTCCGTGTGTGGTCCGTGTGGTCCGTATGTGGTCCGTGTGTGGACCGGTCCGTGTGTGGACCGGTCCGTGTGTGGTCCGTGTGGTCCGTGTGTGGTCCGTGTATGGACCGGTCCGTGTGTGGTCCGTGTGGTCCGTGTGTGGTCCGTGTATGGACCGGTCCGTGTGTGGTCCGTGTGTGGTCCGTTTGTGGTCCGTGTGGTCCGTGTGTGGTCCGTGTGGTCCGTGTGGTCCGTGTATGGACCGGTCCGTGTGTGGTCCGTGTGGTCCGTGTGGTCCGTGTGTGGTCCGTGTATGGACCGGTCCGTGTATGGTCCATGTGTGGTCCGTTTGTGGTCCGTGTGTGGTCCGTGTGTGGTCCGTATGTGGTCCATGTATGGACCGGTCCGTGTGTGGTCCGTGTGGTCCGTGTATGGTCCGTATGTGGTCCGTGTGTGGACCGGTCCGTGTGTGGTCCGTGTGGTCCGTGTGTGGTCCGTGTGGTCCGTGTGTGGTCCGTGTATGGACCGGTCCGTGTGTGGTCCGTGTGTGGTCCGTGTGTGGTCCGTGTGTGGTCCGTGTGGTCCGTGTGTGGTCCGTGTATGGTCCGTGTGTGGTCCGTTTGTGGTCCGTGTGGTCCGTGTGTGGTCCGTGTGGTCCGTGTGTGGTCCGTGTGTGGTCCGTGTGTGGCCCGTGTGTGGCTCGTGTGTGGTCCGTATGTGGTCCGTGTATGGACCGGTCCGTGTATGGGCCGTATGTGGTCCGTGTGTGGTCCGTATGTGGTCCGTGTATGGACCGGTCCGTGTGTGGTCCGTATGTGGTCCGTGTATGGACCGGTCCGTGTGTGGTCCGTGTATGGACCGGTCCGTGTGTGGTCCGTGTGGTCCGTATGTGGTCCGTGTGTGGTCCGTATGTGGTCTGTGTGGTCCGTGGGGGGTCCGTGTGTGGTCCGTGTGTGGTCTGTGTGTATGGCCTTCCGGCAGAACCTCTAACCACAAACATAGGTTCCTACTTCTATACCCAGTGTTAATTGGCTCCTACAACTCATGTAAACCAGTAGTCTGTTTACAGGGGGTGTTAAATGATTAATGGTTTTTGTTTTAATGTAAGAGCGGTTAAAACAGACCGGTCAAATTTGACTAGGAACCCCAAAGAAAGGGGGGAATCGAACTCGAGTGGAGGGTTAAATGTGTTGAACTTGAACACACAGTACAGCGTTTGGAAGATAACAGTGGACTCGTCCTCCTCTGTATGCAGTGCCCGGGGCCTCTCCAGTGTCTGTGTCCATCACAGTGAGCCATGAGCAGAACAACACCATCCATGTGAGCTGGGAGCCCCCTCCTCATGAAACACACAACGGGGTCATCCAGGGGTACCAGGTACACATACACTATATTATTATCAAGGAAACATAATAATCCCCTTCAATATACCAGCGTGCTACTCTAATGATGCAAACTGTTTTCCAGGTGTGGTGTGTGGAGTCTGAGGAGCAGCAGAACCAAAACTGGACGGTGGACAGTGGTCACCACACTCTTGAAATCTCCACTCTCAAACCAGGGAGACGGTATTGGATCACCATAGCAGCGGTCAACGGAGCTGGAGTAGGAATGCTGAGCGACCCTCATGGGTTTGTCATCAGTGAGTGAAAGGAATATGTATCTGTTCATTTATGAAGGACAGTTTGAGATAAAGTCTGCACTGAAAAACCTGAAACGTTGACATTAGTTAAATGTATTATGTCAACAGATTTCACAAACATATATTAGGTTAGTTGAAAGCAATAATATTACGTTTAAATAAAGGATATTAGGTTCCTACCTAACTTAATACATTTTGCATTTTCACACATTGATGTGTGACATAATACATTGAAGTCAACGGTTCCGTTTTGTTCAGTGTGTGTGTGCAGTGTAAGCACATTACAGAGGAGAAGTTATCATGACCTCAGATCTGATTATTCTGCTGCTGTTTGTCTCAGACCCACAGATAGGGGCCCCCCCTGGGTCAGACAGCGACAGAGGGGAGCTGTCTGAGGTCCTGGCCCTGCTCCAGGACCCCGTGTTGATCGGCAGCGTTGGCGCCCTCCTGTGGTTCCTCCTGATGGTTGCAGCTGTGTACCTCTTCAAACGCCACAGCAAGACAGGGCAGCTGATCCCAGGACACGGCCGGTTCAAAGGTGTGTTCACACAACTTTCAGATGACAGTTTCTCATCAGCGTTCTGTCCAGTTAAAACGATGTGTCTCCAAATGTGGTGATTTTGAGAAGCTGAAGGATGAGGGTTTCCTTCATGTGTTTCTCTAAATGAAGCCCCTTGGATCAGCTGGAAAATCGTGAAGCCAAGCGCCAACTGAAGGTCAGCTGGTCAGGAACCTCCCTTGAACACTGTGAGCACCCAGTCTACCTAGGGGTAACCCTGGACAGATGCCTCTCTTTTAAGACCCACACTGAGAAGACCAAGTGCAAAGTGAGTGTGAGGAATAACATCATCCGCAAGCTCACCGGCACGACCTGGGGTGCAAACCCACAGACTCTGAAGTCAACCGCATTAGCCCTCTGCTACTCAGCTGCCGAGTATGCCTGCCCAGTATGGGAACGAGCTGCCCATGCCAAGAAGCTGGATCCCGCCCTCAATGCTAGCTGACGCATTATCACAGGCTGCCTGAAATCAACACCTACAGACCGTCTGTACATCCTGGCAGGCATAGCCCCACCAGAGATACGACGAAATACAGCAAGCAAGAAAGAGCGCCAACAACAGTCTACTGACCAAAGACATCCTCTCTTTGGCCATGTGCCAGCCAAAAGCCGCCTTAAATCCAGGAAAAGTTTCCTGAAGAGCGTCCCACCCCTCGGAACACCGAGCATAAGCAGTGAAAGAGTCACTCGGTGGGAAGAAAGACTTGACAACCTCCCATCAGCAACAACAATGGAGCTAAAGGCGAGCGAGGCACTGCCCCCGGGAGCAGACACCAACTACGCAGTGTGGAAATGCCTAAACAGAATAAGATCTGGTGTTGGACGTGCAAAAGCCACTCTCGCCAAATGGGGATACCTAAATGACGGGGACGTTGTGTGTGACTGCGGCATTGAACCACAAACCATGCAACATCTCCTGATATGCCCCCTGCTGGAGCAACCCTGCACAACATCGGACTTGGCAGAGTTTAATGAGAAGGGACAGCAATGTGTTCAGCTGTGGCTGAACCACATCTAACCAAGCCCTGTAACTGACTGCCTTGTGGACACGATAAGAAGCTGGAAAATGAATCGACGCAAAGATGAAACAAGGATGTTTTTACAGTATGAGACTTCTGACAGATAGGTGGCTCTTACAGGACAGAGCTACAACACTATGATGACCCTATAGAAGTTGATGCATTGCTGTATATTAAATTACCCAACAGTATATAAAGGACTTCAAATGAGCACATCCCTTTGCTGAACATACTTAAACTAATACACTTTCAATGATCTCTGTATGTTTATGTTTTTTTCTTCTTCTTCTTAGGTTTGCACAGGCTGGCCGGTGAAGATCTCATCATAAAACACAGGTACAGAGGAAACATGGTAGAGGTTGGGGAGTATACATTTGTAAAATGTTAAGTGCAAAATGGAATCAGAATGGAATCATTACAATAAATAACAAATCCTGAAATAAATCTGCTTTATGATCAAAGTACAGTAAAACAGTTATCCTAATAGTTTCAGTTCAGATTGGAAGACTACTCATAACTAATTTTACTAGAACGTTATAAATAATGATGAAACTTTGGAATCCTATCCTCCTCCTGCTTCCTCTACAGGATGGCAGCCCCAGACTCCCCCTGGACCTCTGGAGGCTGGAGACCTGCCTTCAGCCAGAAGTACCAGGACCTGTGGGCCCAGGGTCAGAAGCATCCAGGCATCAGGGGCGCCAGTGAGTATTCATGGGCACACATGAAGAGTGTTGAAACCTTTAGACTTGTCCTATCATACATGATGGACTGCTCGGCATGCTAGTCTGTCCAGCTGAGGTAAGAGAAACTCTGCTGCAAACCAACCCTAACCACAACCAGAGTGATAACGTCTGAACATAAAGCAAGGAAAGGAGTGTAATCAACTGTGGATTTAGCAGGAGTCGACAAGAGAAGGAGAGAGCTACACTATGTAGAATAGTTATTTAAGGCACAGACTGAAACGTCTTCAAATGAATGGCACAATCTGTTTTTCTACAGGTGAACAAGTTCAGTCATTTATAAACTGCTAACAAGCTGCTGACAGTATGTAGTACTGTGGCAGTCACTTTCATTGTTTCAGAGTCAGAAGCTATTTTCTTCACACTCAGCTCACTTATGTATACAGTATGTGCTTGAGCAGTACTAACATGTGATTAGATATACAACAGGTTGCTGCTGGGCAGGGGCGGATCTACCGGGGTGGCATGGGTGGCAACTGCCACCCTAAACAATAGCCTTGCCACCCCAGCTGCCACCCCAGTTGGCATCTTTGTTTTGAAAGAAAAGTTGTTGCTCATCGGACATTTATGAGAGAAAGTCTCTAATGTCCGAGTGCAAGTGAATGCAGCACAAGATGCACGTCATGTAACCCCTCCCCCGGTCCTGGCGCGAGAGTGGAAATATTATTGGTGGCGAATTCACTTGAACGGGGGGACGGCGCAAAACGAGAAGCCTTTCGGACCCAAGCACTGAAGCAATGAGGTACGGTCTACACTGACAGAGAAGAGACTGTCAGTTTGGCTGTACTCAGCATTGAATCAAAACGCACTACAGCTGTTGATCTTAATACGTTTGTGAGGCGTTTTGCTGAACAAAATAGTAATCGCCGCATTCAGCTGTAATAGACAACTTGATGCTCTGCTCACGGATGACTCGATGAGAATAAACAAACTGTTAAGATGATGACCTTGTATGCGTGTATATATTTTTTTCTTTGAGGGGGTCTGCCCCCAAAAAACAGTTTTAAGTCCTGAGAAAGTAAAATAAGACGGTGTGTAAAACTACACTGCCCAGCCAACAGAAAGTAACCACTTTGATTTAACTAGGCCAGTAGGTAAGGACCTTCCACTGGATAATAACTGCAGCGATGTTTTAGCTGAATACACGTTTTTTAACCCTAACTGATGCAGTTAGTCACTTCTTTAATGTTTGTTCTTTCTGATGTAAAGTCAAGGTTGTAACTGTATATCAATAATGATATAATTACTTGTTTTCAAATTTGAAGGAGGGTGAGCAAGCATCTTGATGAACATTCATCATTAACTCCTCCAAAAAATATAGTTTATTCAATAATAAATGAATATGTGAATCATAACAGTTCTTCACTATATCTGTAAAGCGTCTTTGAGCACCTGTAAAAACGCTAACAAATTAAATCTATTATTATTATTATTTATTATTTATTTATACAGCTGATAGGAATAATATGATTGTTAATAGTATCATATTCATTCAGACAAACATCGATGAGACAGTTAATTCATGTACTTATTGCAGCAGTCTGCATAGATTTGGTACCCCTGCTGGTCTAAGAGTGAAACAAACTCATTCAGTTATTGTTCAGTTAAAATTCATTAAATTACGTCTGCCACCTTATATGTAAGGCTTTACTGATGTGCCACAATAATATCACCTATGTGATTGAGTTAAAATTTTAATATTGTGGCTTTCCAAGTTAACATTGATTGTAGGGGTGTAACGGTTCACAAACATTTCGGTTCGGTACGTAGGCTACCTCGTTTTTAGGTCACGGTTCGGTTCGGTACGTTTTCGGTACAGCAGAAAAAATTATCACAAAACATTAAAAACATTGTTTTTATTATTATTAAACTGTGACTAATGTATTCAAATAAATACAAAATATAGTAAAATAAACATTAAGGTGCAGCATTTCGATGAACTGAAATAATCTGTATTTGAACTGTACTAGCACCTAAGCAGCCAGCTTGACATTAGGACTTGCTTGTCATTGTATTTTCCTGTTGTTTAAAGAAAGATGAACTTGTCCACATTGCTTGCTGAAAGGGCAGATCTGCTGGCACTAACAATGTCTCTGTGGAGAACACCCTCTCTCTAGGGACAGAGGTAGCACAGCTAGGTAGCGCTTTGCTACCATGGCAACATAAGGATACTTGGCGTTTGTAATAGCTTTGGCTCGGTCTGAACTCTCTGCGAGTGGTGGAGGCTTAAATGCTAGCGGGAGTTGGGTTTGCACTTCAGTCTTTTTTCTTTTGGTACCGGTGATATTCACGTTCGGGTGATGCCTTTTCAAATGAGTGTGCTAGCTTGATGTATTGCCAGCCGCGTAACCAATGTTAGTTGAACAATACCGACAAACAGCTTTGGTTCGGTCCACCTGTCTTTGTCCGTCATCCTTGTTCGTAACTGCGAAACCAAAACGTTCCCAAACCGGAGACTTCAATGATGCTGGAGGATTTTCAGCTCAACTTTATCTGCGTTCGCCATTTCGACAGTTCCTCAAATTACTGACTACATTTGAACGCATCCCTGTGACCAGCTCTCATAGTATGCCTCTCGTCCAATGAAATTACTTGGTCGCTCTTTGATATATACCTGAGATTACTTCCAGAAAGTTGTTCATGTTCTCAATTTTTTTACGTTTAACGCTATATTCGTTCGGTACACACGTGTACCGAACCGAAGGGCCCGTACTGAATAATTTCAGTACGGGTACGTGTACCGTTACACCCCTAATTGATTGATATGATTGCGATTTAAATCAGCATATACTTCTGTCAGGGGATGCCACCCCTCAAAATCTCCTGCCACCCTCTTGCCACCCCATGAATATTTGTCTAGATCCGCCCCTGCTGCTGGGATAGATCATTTCATTGTTGCTGAATTCAATAAGTGAACTGTTATTAAATTGTCTGCAGTTAAAAAAATCAATAATAATAATCTGCCGATCTGTAGTAGCAACATAAAGCCTATATTTATAAGATTCTTTGGTCACCATGGTTATACTTATTCATATCAGCATGTGAGTGTGTTGTGTGTCTAGTTAACTAAAGTGGTTACTCTTTATAGTAACTATATTCTCCTTGATGCCAAATGCCAACTGCTAACAGTGTGTTCATGTTTACGATGTCCAGCTCCTGTCTTTACTCATAACTCTTAAAAGAACATGTTTCTGTTCATCCTATTGTTCCAGTAATACGCTGCATGGCTCCCAAGCACTCGATGTCCTTGTAAAGCAGATGATGCAGGATGACATCATCAAACCTGTCAGTCCATATGACTCATTTCTCTGCATTTGTTAGTAATAAGCTATTGTGGAACAGAACCAGAACAAAGGGATAATAGTGTGTATCCAAATGGACTAGAGACATGAAAGACGCAATGACACTATCGACCTCTCACTATTTCAGCCTCTCTGATAAATATGCTGCTGAATGTTTGGACGTGTTCATTTGTGTTTCTTTAGGCCTGCCAGTCTCCTGGAAGGACCCCCGCTGCATGGACTCAGTGGTCCCCATCGTGACGGACAGCTGTGGCGTTTACGGCACTTTCTACGTGGACCTGATGGGAAATGGTCTGAAGACCTTTAACAGTCCTGGGAGCCGCTCTAAGGCTCCTCACGGTGTCCCCCTTCAGCAGGGGGAGACCATCCAGATCTTCTCTCAGCCCCTCGCAAAGAGCGCCTCCCTGGGGAGCCGCGAGGCGTTGTCATGGAAACAGGCTATACGCCCCCAGCCCAGGATGGGGGTGCTGAGGGAAAAAACCCACAGCAAGCAAGGTGCATAGTTGAGATTGTGATGTGAACACCACAACTATATTTGTTCTTCCTTTCATTGTCCCTCTATGTGTGTCCCTGCACACGTTGTCTTCTGAGTGTTGTAAATGATGTCAATGCAATGTAAGACAGCTTTGGTTCGAATGTATCAACCAGGGCTGCACTATTGAAACCACCATATTAGACTATCCAAGGGCTCCTGTAGTGTGTTCTCAGGTGTTCATTCATGTGAATGGTCTGCAAAGGCTAAAATCCCTGTGTCTCAGGGAACTTAGTGACATCACTATGTTACACTCACGCTTCTATTGGCTAGCGCTCCAACACATTGTACGTGATAAAAAAAGAAAAGAAGCTGAAATGCGTCTGTGATTTCCTTGTTGACCCCAGAGCTGCATGCAGTGAACAGCGCCCCCCTCGCGCCCAGCAGGAGCCAGGCCTGCCCCTCCAGTGTGTTCAGACAGAGACTCAGTCACATCCCAGCAGCCCGGCACGGTACCACAGGACACAGTTTATAGCACTCCTTACTCCAGCATCTTTGTGAATTTCTGATCTTGATTTTGTATTTATAATTAAGTTAGAACGTGTACTTTAACACAGTAGTTGAATTATTGGCGACTGGTTATAAGTAGGCATATGTTGTTTTTGTCCAGGGGGGCATCCAGAGTGGGATAAAGCTGCTGGCTGTCCTCGACTGCTGCATTACTCTACATCCTTACACCTGATGGACATGCTGCCCCCCCCACCACCAATGCCACTAGAGGACACCATGGACTCACACAGCCTCAGCTCAGATGAAGGGTAAGAGACTCACACAGCACAGACGGAGACATGATTTCTGATGCATCTCTAATCCTCGAGCAGCCACAGGGGTCATCATGCTGGTCCCAAAGAGCAGGAGTGTGATAGAAGGATACAGTAACCAGGGAAATCTGATTGGTCATTGTTGCATTCCAAAACAGTAAAGTTATAAAGAAAGAGCTGTCTGCCATGTTTAAAACAAGTCTGGGGTCTCCATGCCTTATTGGTCAGAGATGACCTCAACGTCCTTCCTTACAGTATGTTTGTTTGTTTCCTTTTAGTGGCCCAAGCATTGACCTCACTTTAGTGGGAACACACAATATGGACAAAACGCAAGTAAGAAAAGAGACTGGAGGTAGATGACCGAGAGCCTAATGTTTATTGGAGCTAACGGAGGAAATGAGGAATGCCAAGCATAGGATGTCAGGAAGTCTAAATAAATATACAAGAATAGTTGAGGAACAATCAGTTCCGTAGGTTTGTGTGCGTGTAAATGGCCTGCAATGGTCTGGTTTGTTTACTTACGTTACATAGTGACATCACTATGTAACAATTGAACTGCTTTTGGATAATGCTCTAACACATTGTCTATGATATTCTAAGGGGGCGAGACATCTCTAAGTGGTTGACCAATCACAACAGAGCTGGCCAGGGTGAGAAGATGTGCTGCAGCACAGGCAGTACGAGGAGACATGTCCCCGTAGAGACGTTAATAGGCCCAACATCATGAGTCCAACACTTGGAGCAGATGGAACATGGTCTCGTTTGGTGCTGCTGAGCAAACTGCTACTCTTTGTGCTGTTTGACTGTTTCCTATTATATGTGTATTTCTTGTTGAACAGAGCAAGCGATCCCTGTTTCTACACAGTTCAGTGTGTTATTTATGTTCTTCACACAATGTCCTGACTCAGCCTCTCAGTCAGTAAGGAACGATTACTGGGAGCTGCTTCAAGTTTTATTTTATTTTTAGCTTTGAAGGAAAGTATTTCGATTTTTGAATTGCAGCTAACTCGTGTGTGTATGATCTCCAGCTCCAGTCGTTCTACGAAGCTATCAGTGGACATGGGCTCTCTCCAGTCAGTGTGTGATGCGTCCTGCCGCTGTGGGCAGCCCCCCCCATCCAACAACAGCTGCCCCTCCTACAGCCACCTGTCTACTGCATCATACTCCAGGTCAATGGATGAGGAGCAGGGGGGCACGCTGACAGCAGAGGAGGCTACACAGTATCTGGAGCTCAGCCCCAAACCTGAGAGGAGCAGGTAGATAACAGCTCATTATTCAGGCGAGGAACGTTTGTTAATATAGCACCTTTCAACTTAAGGCCATCCAAAGTGCTTTACAAATATGATAACATTAAGAGCAGAAATAGTACTGCAGAATCATTTAAAAACAGTCAACAACAACATTTAATACTGTGCACTACATGTAGAGATCTGTTCATGCCCCCCCCCCCTTCTGTCAACAGTGCTCTACCTCAGCAGCGTCCCTCTCTGTCGAACCCCTTCTCCCCCACCCTGGGCTACATCTATGAGCGTGTCCACTCTCCTCAGATGGAGGAGGACCCCCCCACCCATGAGCCTGAGGTCCCAACGATGGGCCTGCGCCGCGCCCGCCTGCAGAGCCCCCCCCCCCTCCTCCTGCTGCAGCGAGGGGGACGGCTCCCTGTGGAACACCTGGAGCTCGGTGACGGGCAGCAGCCTGGCCAGCGCCCGCAGCAGCTTCATCAGCTCCGTGGACAGCTGCTGCACCGAGGACAGCGCCACCTTCAGACGCCTGCTGGCCGCTGCAGCCGGGAGCATGGGCGGAACCTCGCTGTCAGGTGAGCCCTGACGGGGGGGAACACTCTGAACACTGACCGATCATCACACACACCGGTTCCTCAACAAGCTCTACTCAGCCAGGAGAACCAGATGTGATTGTTTCCATTTTGACAGCAGAGCACTCAGTGTGGCTCATTGTTTTTGATCAGAATCAGAATTGAGTTTATTGCCAAGATGGGTTACACATGCAAGGAATTAGCTTTGGTGTATGGTGGTGCAAACATAAACAACATAAGGGAATACGTTGTAAGAGAAGGTAAACAAATATAACAATTATAAAAAGAAAATATTTGTAAAAAACGATTTAACATTAAAAAAGTCAAAGACAAGTATTTAGACCAACTTTAAATATAAAAAGTAGTACAATGAATATATGACAAACTACAGTGTGTTTTATTTTAAAGTGGAGGGTTGTGCAAAAATATATTCAGAGAGGTGAACATGGCTCACAGTAAAAGAAAACAAAAAAAGGAAAGGCAGAAGAGCCTGTAGTGGAAAGCACATCTCTCCACTAGATGGAGCCCTCTGTCAGTCTGACTGAAACAGTGGCAGCCAGTCCACCTGTCAAACTGAACCATGGAACTCAAGACATGCATTTTGAAGTTTAACATTAAAGTGTACATGTCACTGTTCGTCAGTGTGTGTGCATGTGTCTGTTGCTGTTAGAAACAAAGACATTAAGTCTAATATCTGAGATGTCACCAGGCATTACTTAGCTGGTTTCATGAAATCACATCTCAGGATGAGTCAACTCCCCCCCCCCATGACACCTCATCAGTCACTCTGCAGGCAGCCTCACTCTCTTTTGGCTGTTTCCCCAGATTCAGATAAGAGGAACGTACACTAGCTTCTTTACCTGCTAATGGGCCCTAGCTTCTTTACCTGCTAATGGCCCCTAGCTTCTTTACCTGCTAATGGCCCCTAGCTTCTTTACCTGCTAATGGGCCCTAGCTTCTTTACCTGCTAATGGCCCCTAGCTTCTTTACCTGCTAATGGCCCCTAGCTTCTTTACCTGCTAATGGCCCCTAGCTTCCCCAGAGCTGTGGTCATTGTTCATCTTCAGAATGTGTAGAACATAGCATCAAATCAAGAATGACGTCATCCATCCATGTGACTACATGTTTAGTGTCACATGGAGACTTAAAAGCATCTTTCTGGTCGTATTCTTATTAAATACAGGTTACTTTTTCAGGAATATAATATATTCAGCTTTAAATCTACCATTTAAGTATCCACTCTAGTTAAATGATACTTATGTAAAGACCCCGTTTCAAGGATAAGCAGAGTGTGGACTAAGCATGTGAAAAGAGGGGAGCAGCAGGAGCAGGCCTTTAGATTAGAACACTCACATAAAACACTTCAGCTTAGAATAACTGTTATTATTCCCAGACAGCTACCTTTTCAAAGGTCTTTGAAATATCAGAATGCCTTCAGAATGCAGAATATGGCTGTTGTGAAAGGCAATGGTGGCTTTGTTGCCTTAAACATTTTTAGAGTAGCTTTATTTTCAGTGACTGACAGCTGGTTCAAAGAAGCTGTTTGTCCTCAGAGAATCAGCGTGACGCAAGGTGCTGCTCTGAGTCGAGGGGCTTTCTGTATTAATATAACCCCCCCACTCCATATTGAAATGCTTGTCAACATGTGCTCCTCTCCTGTGTTCAGACTTCTCCCCGCCGGCCTCTCCCCTCAGCGCCGTGTACCCGTCGTTCTGTGAGGGCGACTCGGCGGAGCTGGAGCCGGTCCCTGCGTGGGAGTGGAACCTGGCCTGGGTGGAGGAGATGGAGGCTCAGTACAGAGCTCACTATCCTGCCAGGAGCTCCAAACCCTTTGACACTTAGGCATCAGAGGAAAAGATGCCACATGACTGCATTTTGAGAACTTCACAAACACCTCACAGCGATGCCAGAACAGCAAGACAAGAAGAAGGGACGGATGATCTTCATTTATTTATCTGAGAGGGCTGGAATTGAAAGGTTGAAATACTTCAGGGTTTGATAGCGTTCTCCCTGTCAATAATAGTTACATGTCTGGATTTCAAATATAATTGGAGCAAACTCCTTGATGTTTGAGATACTTCTGTTTGTCTAATAGTTTTACCTCAGGGCAGTACTGTTTGCATCCTCCAAATGACTTCCATTGAGGCTCTAAAGTTTTCTTTCCGCTCGTTAGAGGATAATGAGACACTTCCCCTGGGCTCTTCTCACCCAGTGTGTTTGAAAAGGCCAGAGACACAGAGACAGGATGGAGACGGAGAACCCAGTCATTAGCAGCGCTGCACACTTCCTCACACACATGTTTGTTTCTTATTTTCCTCCAAGATGTCATTTGGGCTGGAGTCCTACCAAATGTTCACTTATATTCAGCATATTCAACAAATGTTATACAAAGAACTTAATCACATTCCAAATCCTGTTGTCTCTTACAGTTTATTACATTCTGGGAATCCTTTTATATTTTTGAAGATTGTTTTGTACTTTATACGCTCTGTCCTTTTTCTATTTTACAAAGAGTTTGTATAATACAAAACATTATGTAGTTCAGGATAGCAGAAGTAGCTAAAGTTATTTGTAAAAATGGTTCAAAGTGAATTGAAGTAACTGGAGGTGTAACTTTAAATCTTACTTTAGGAAGCGTTCCACAGGATGCTTGATGCTGTTGTATAAAGACTTTGATGCATGGCCGTAGATTTATTGGAGGCATTTGCATTGATTTTGTTCTCATAACAAATGTGTTTTATTATTTAGAAAAACATGTTAGAATTGATTGATATCAAGTTTTATATTTTGAAAAAACTGAGCTATATTACATGTAATGTTTCAGTGAGCTGAAACCTGTGACATTGATACTGTCTCTTATGTTATTATTTTATTGTTATTAAAAACACCCTCGTATACACAGCAAATGCTAGTGGGACATTTGATCTAGAAACTCCTCCTTACAGGAAGTGTTCACAGTTTCTCACAGGGACACGTTGACATTTCAGTGCTTCAGCATATGGGGGGGGGTTCCTCGGTGACCGTCGGCCCGACATGAACCCCCTGCTGTTTCGAATGGCTGTGTAACAGGAAGGTGATGTTTATAACTCATCTGTTTGGCTTGAGTAACCAACACCAACAATGCTGCTGCAGCTGATCGTTACAAACCCGTTGAAGAGAATAATTAACACTAAATGTCTGTTTGTTCAGGAAGGTGTGGTTTTTAACTTTGAAATGTTAAAAATGATGTTTTTCCTTAAAAAACCCTGGGATTGAATGTAGCCTAGTTTATTCTGTTTAAAGCAGATTATTTGCACACGCTTCAGTCAGTCAAAGCTCACAGGAGTTGGAAGAGTATTAGGGAAGAAGAGCTTTGCAGACTGATAAATATTTTAATATGTATGTAAGATAATATGATTTACTCAATGACTTTGTGTGCAGCTGCAAAGCACGACATGCATTTTGAAGTAATCCATGGCCTGTATCGGTGCTGGGTGAAATGAGACTGTTGAGCTAAGAAGTGCTGTTGTTTCAGTTATAAGCTGCTCAGGAACAGCCATATTACAAGTTACAATCGAGATATTAAAAAACGTTAACAAACACATAGGAACGAGTCTCAGGGTTCATTTGTTATTTTCTTCTCAGAAGAGGGACAGGCTTTTTCTGCTTCAAAAATATGCAATAATTAAGATTTCTTTCATGTCTTTACTCTCTGAGAATTTCATTTTGAAGATGAATCAGACTGCTTCTCTCTGTTATTTTCAGATGAAGTCAAGCAGACCTGCAAATAGCAGTCAAAGCAGGCTAAAATTATGAATAATGAAAACAGTGCAGGCTTTGTTAAGCACAGGAATCAAGCTTTAAACTGTCCATTTATCTGAAGGAGCCATATTTACCCTATATGCAACGCAGCAAGTAGTGGATTACGTGTGTGTGTGTGTGTGTGTGTGTGTGTGTGTGTGTGTGTGTGTGTGTGTGTGTGTGTGTGTGTGTGTGTGTGTGTGTGTGTGTGTGTGTGTGTGTGTGTGTGTGTGTGTGTGTGTGTGTGTGTGTGTGTGTGTGTGTGTGTGTGTGTGTGTGTGTGTGTGTGTGTGTGTGTGTGTGTGTGTGTGTGTGTGTGTGTGTGTGTACTGGACTGCCAGAGAGATTATCCTTCATCTGTCTCCTTCACTAAAGGCCATATGTTTCTACATGAAGCCCCTGGCTCCTCTGAGCACACACACACACAAAACACTGATAGACGTGACCACACGCTATGAGGCTCACAAAGTAATGAATCAGGCACTACTGTACTGTCTGCTTGTCTTATTAGGTTATACACACACACACAGACACACACACCCTTGGGGTTTGTGCATCACAGATTTTGGTGTATTCCAAAATACCAGCTGAATATAGTATGTCAGCTAACCAATGACCCATATTAGACATGTCCTGAAACCAATGCACACACACACTGCACACACATACTCAGCACACACACACGTCACTGGATGTCTTCCCTAAAGTCTGTTCTTTTATAAAATGAATAGGTACCTTCTAAGACCAAAAAAAAAAGGTTAATGATATTCGCTCTTCTTTTTCTGACTCACCTTTACTCACCGCTGGGTCACCAGACCTTCCTTCCACCAACACACTAACCTCCTTTTCCCCTCTCTCTCCAAGTGAGGTTCTTACCCTCATTACTTCTGCCCGCCCTACCACCTGTCCTCTGGACCCTATCCCTTCAAACCTCCTTCAGACTATCGCTCCTGATATTCTACCGTTTCTCACCCATTTCATCAACACTTCTCTAACTTCTGGTCACTTTCCAAACAGTCTCAAGGAGGCAAGAGTAAACCCTCTCCTAAAGAAACCCACTCTCAACCCGTCTGATGTTATAAACTACAGGCCTGTCTCTCTCCTCCCGTTCCTGTCTAAATCACTTGAACGCGCTGTCTTTAAACAACTCTCCTGTTATCTCAATCAGAACAACCTTCTGGATCCGCCACCAGTCTGGTTTCAAGGCAGGTCACTCCACAGAAACTGCTCTCATTGCTGTCACGGAGGAACTGCACACTGCCAAAACTGCATCCCTCTCCTCTGTCATCATCCTGTTGGACCTGTCTGCTGCATTCGACACGGTGAATCATCAGATCCTCCTTCACACTCTCCAAAAACTTGGAGTTTCAGGCTCTGCACTTTCCCTCCTCACCTCATACCTCAAAGACCGTACCTACAGGGTGACTTGGAGAGGGTCTGAGTCCGACCTTTGTCAATTAACTACAGGGGTCCCTCAGGGCTCTGTTCTTGGTCCCCTCCTCTTCTCCCTGTACACAAACTCGCTCGGATCAGTCATTAGCCCGCATGGTTTTTCTTACCACTGCTACGCTGACGACACCCAATTAATTCTGTCCTTTCCCCGCTCAGAGACCCAGGTCGTCGCACGCATCTCTGCTTGTCTAGCTGACATCTCTCAGTGGATGTCTGCTCACTACCTCAAGCTCAACCTTGACAAGACTGAGCTGCTCTTCCTCCCGGGAAAAGATTGTCCAACTCTTGACCTGACAATCAACATCGGCACCTCAGTTGTTTCCCCGACTCAGACTGCAAGGAATCTGGGTGTGACCCTAGATAACAACCTGTCCTTCACTGCAAACATCGCTGCTACAACCCGTTGCTGCAGATACACGCTTTACAACATCAGGAAGATACGTCCCCAGCTGACTCAGAAAGCGACTCAGGTTCTGGTCCAGGCTCTCGTCATCTCACGCCTAGACTACTGCAACTCCCTCCTGGCTGGTCTACCTGCATGTGCCATCCGACCTCTGCAGCTCATCCAGAATGCAGCGGCTCGTCTGGTTTTCAATCTTCCTAAATTCTCCCACACCACTCCGCTCCTCCGCTCCCTTCACTGGCTTCCGGTAACTGCTAGAATCCACTTCAAGACACTGGTACTTGCTTACCGTGCTGCGAATGGATCTGGCCCTTCCTACATCCAGGACATGGTTAAACCGTACACCCCAGCGCGTGCACTACGCTCTGCATCAGCCAAACGACTCGTTGCGCCCTCGCTGCGAGGGGGACCCAAGTTCCCATCGGCGAAAACACGTGGGTTTGCTGTCCTGGCTCCAAGATGGTGGAATGAGCTCCCCATTGACATCAGGACGGCAGATAGCTTGCACATCTTCCGGCGCAAACTGAAAACTCATCTCTTTCGACTCCACTTCGAGCGTTAGAACTATTAACGAAGCACTTTTATACTAATAAAGGACTGGATTACCTAAAGCCAGTTGAGTAACACTTGAAATGTTTGGCTCTATGAAACCTGATATACTTATATGATTCTGTTTTCTTCAAGGTTGTGTCTTCCTGGTCGAATGTACTTATTGTAAGTCGCTTTGGATAAAAGCGTCAGCTAAATGCAATGTAATGTAATATAAATGTGCAGCATTGTGTGAGCACAATTAGCAGGATTTCTAGCTAAATTAGTCTTAAATCATGCATGATCCTCAAAATAGACCCTTTATATGTTAGTAGTAAATCTTTCAGCAGTTTGCCAAGATGATAGGGTTAGGGTAAGCAAATAGAATATAAGAGAATGAAATGAATCATCTAAATAAAATTCAAGACTGCCTCAAGGACTTAAAAACGTGGATGATGTAAGGGAAACTTCTGTGTAGCAATGCAGTGGGAGTCACCAACTCAGGAAGGAGACACAGGAAGAGCAGGAGCTTTGATGTCAAACACTGGAGGTTTATTTGGAGTTAACGGCCGGAGAATTCACATCACAAGTCCAAGAGCCAGAGGTTCTGACTTCACGGTAGAGTTGCCACGTCAATTCTAAAGAACTCTACCTCAGACCCATGTATTTAACTAGTTCTGAGAGCATCATCAAACTGCTGCATAACAAGATAAAACCATAACACCTCTATCAGCTGACGCCAACAGGCAGGAACATAGAATCATAACACCTCTATCAGCTGACGCCAACAGGCAGGAACATAGAACCATAACACCTCTATCAGCTGACACCAACAGGCAGGAACATAGAACCATAACACCTCTATCAGCTGACGTCAACAGGCAGGAACATAGAACCATAACACCTCTATCAGCTGACGTCAACAGGCAGGAACATAGAACCATAACACCTCTATCAGCTGACGCCAACAGGCAGGAACATAGAACCATAACACCTCTATCAGCTGACACCAACAGGCAGGAACAGGGAGACAGAACACTGAGAGCACAGCAGCCAAGGTTACGAGGTGCGTGTGCTCAGTCAGGACAGTTTGAACTGATAAACTGGGTCAAAGTTATGGGCCTTGGAAAATATTCCACAACAGTTTCTTCCTTTTTATCAATTTTGATAATCTAAAACCCTTAGTCTAATAATATTTTGTTCAATACTTAAATCAATGGGAATCTTCAGATTTGAGTGTGGACTTACACAACATCAATTACATCAATAACAATCACATTAAGATTGAAACATTCAATCACAATGATTGATACAGCCAATCATAATAGGAAAAATCATCTCTCATCAGTGTTTGATCATCCTTTGTCAAAAGCATAATAATGAACACACATAAAACACAGATGCATAAATAGCTAAATATTTGTTTTAAACTAATATCTTTTATCATTTACCATTAGTTAATTTCACTCATCAAACTATAAAATCAAAACCAGCTTGCCGCTTTAAAGATTTACTTCAAGGCAATCACTAGTCAAAAGCATTTTAAAACTCAGGATCGTAAGAGATCCAGCTAAAAATTCACAGTTAGAGTATAGAATTCACACTGGTGATTTGATCAATCTGTAATCTGCAAAAGTGCAGTGTCCTCAATTTTAGGATTACTTTTACGTCTACTTAAATACGCTTTAGTCAAGAGTAAGGCACTTAGTGAAATCAATACATTCATTTTAGTCAAGTACATTGTTCAAAATCTGAAAAGGAAAAGTTAGGCAAATATTCAAAGACTTTTGTAAAAACCTGGAAAGGAAGGATTAAACATTCTTTAAACTTGAATTATTACATTTGTGAATGCTACCACTGATCTGTACCAAATTAAGTCTATCAAGTATTCCTATTAGCCATACTTACCTGAGCATCTACTTATGGTACTTGGAAAGGATTCTTCTGTGTTTATCTAATGTTGAATATAGAATATCAATTTCTTTAAATTATATATATCTCTAATTTGAGGATCAAATATGCTACATAATTGATATATGAAATATTATAAATGAAAATTAATCCAGTACTTGAAACATCATTGTAGGTCTTTCCGTGCATGGATAATACATTAAAGAGTAGTGTTGTTAAGCCTGATTGCTGGACGATTAAGGATATTAACATTATCTGTGATAATAGTAGAAATATCTTATGATTCAATAGTTTATAATCTGAATTAATTTTGTTTAGTGCGAAAGTGTAATCTGATCCGGCAAAAATATATGAATCACCACTATTCAACACGATGGAAGCCCATTTCCGCCACTTGAAAAAAATAAAATCCCCATGAAAAGTCATAATTATGAGATAAAAAAGTCGAAATTATGAGATAAAAAGTCATAATAATGAGATAAAAAGTCGAAATTATGAGATAAAAGTCATAATAATGAGATAAAAGTCATAATTATGAGATAAGAAAGTCGAAGTAATGAGATAAAAAGTCATAATTATGAGATAAGAAGTGCGCATGCGCTGCAGTGGCGCTGTCTTCAAAGGTCCCTTCATCACCTTGCTGCTCTCCACCATGCAAACGGCATCTAGTCCTAAATAAGGTGACTTTTGTAAATGTTAGATGTTATATAGCCTATATCAGTGCTTGAATTGGAATGAAAAAGGTGCCAGTACTCTAAAATCAGCAACTTTTTCAAGTCAATTTTATATATACAGCCCACAAACAAGAATTTGGCTACTATAATGCTGGTGGGTTTGTCTCTTTACTACTGTATATTTTAGAAAGGTTCACTGTACTTAACATTTTTTATGATAGGCAGCGGATATGGCTAAAGCTCAGTAAGGTCAATATTAACTGAAAATATAGCAATCAAAGTCTAGATCTTCTGCTGAAGACACATGAAGCAGAGACCTTTCAGGTGAGAGCCCCTCTGGTGGTGTTCAACATTAATGACAAGGAAACAAAGCTCTGGTCAGAAGCATTTTTTTATAAAAAGCTTTAACAAATTAAGTATTTCTGTACATTTTGAATGCAATCTAACTTTCCAACTCAGAAAACGAAAAACGAAAAAGTGCCAAAAGTCTTCTCACATGGCTGAGCTGCTTTGCAATATACTTCACCACTGAAGAATACAAATATGTATAAAGTAAACTATGATGCAATCTAACTTTCCAACTCAGAAAAATGATAAAGAGCATGAACAAAGAACATGTAAAAACAAATGCAAAATTTGCACAATCTAAAATGAGAAACTGTAACTGCAAGTAACAAAGTCTGAGCCATGGTAAAGAGTTACATTGAACACCAAGCTGATCAGATAACTCCCTGGTTGGTCTGAAGTCCTTCTATCTCCAGGATCTGTACAAATCGGCACATTATGCCAAAAGTCTTCTCACTGGGTGAGCTGCTTTGCAATATACTTCACATTGTTAGAAAAGGCTCCAGAAGGCCTTGGGGACATCAGTATCAGGGGCTGGAGCTGGACAGGCTCTTTCATCAGCACTTCTCCTTCCCTTTGCCAGCCAGGACCTCACATACTGTTCCGGATTGAACTGTCCTAGTGATGGTCCATTACATTTAATGAAAACCAGGTTGGACAGTCGGCTGACAGAGAGAGCATTCCTTTTTGCAGTAAGGATATCGTTCATGCAGCTGAATGCCCGCTCACACTCACTAGTGGAGACAGCGATGGTTCGGACTGCTTTCAGTAGAGGCTCCATGGCAGCAGGTGTACGGGATGCCCTGGTTTCCTTGTATTCGCGAAAGCCCTGAACAGTCTCTCTTCTGTCCACTTTCAGCACTTCGCACAAACGTAGCACCTCTACGTCCCCATACTGTACGTCTAACTGCTCTTCAGGCCAACTTCCAGGATGGATAACTTTCATGTCCTGGATTAGCTGATTGTCCCGGGCCTCCCGGCCATGTAATGGGATTTCTCTTGTGCTGACATGAGAGGAGGTTGTGGAAGTCATTCTGTGTCTCAGATTCTCTACCATACTGCGGAAAAACTGACCTGCATGAATCTGTACAAGCCTGCCATTCTCACGCAGGGCAACACCCTTGAAGGACTTCTCAGCTAGAGCTGTATGAACTGTAGTCATGTGTGGGCCAGGCATGGTGACCATGGATTCAAAAACTCGTATTTCTCGAGTTAAGAGCCTATCTGCTGTAGGCAGTGTCATCTCTCTTTTTTTGGAGTTGCCGAGAAGAGAGGTCGCTGAGCTCTGTGAGCGCATCGTACATCAGTCCCAGATTGCTGACAAACGTTGCAGATGTGAGCACATCATCCAGGCCCTTGTACTTTGCTCTGTCTCTGGAATCCCTGCTCGTGTCGTTTGCAGCATTTGTGAAGTGATCATGAAGCACTCGGTAGTTTTCCCAGACTGCTCTGACGCTCCTTTCACTTGAAGCCACCCAGCGGATGGACAAAACACGCCCTATCACCAGGAGACGCTGTCCGACTGCTTGCGCACACTGCGCTAACTGCCTCTGATTTTTTGGGGGAGGCATGGAACAAGGAATAGAGTTTGTCAAAAAAGATCTGGAAATGATTGAGCCCTGAGACCTCCTTGACCACATCCCAACTGCCAGCTCTAGACGATGATTGGAGCAGTGCCACACAAACAGGCTTGGGAATTTACTACACAACTGGGTAGCAACGCCTGTTCTCTTCCTAGCATGACTGAAGCCCCATCACATGCAAAGAAACGAAACACTGACCTAAAAAGTCCTCGTTAAATATCTTCCTAGACACTCCATTAACGCCTTTGTGATGTCATCAGCCGTTGTTCCATCCAACTCGATCAGCTCCCAAAAAAACGTTTCGGGCTCAGCATCAGCTAATGCTGAGCGTAGACACACAACAAGCACCGTTTTACCACTAATAGTGGTAGATTCATCGACCAAAACACAGAGTTTTCTTTGGTTTTCTGTAATGTCTTTTGCCATTTTTTTCTTCAGCTCATGAGCTATGTGGTCGATGATTTCGCCACAGGTTTTATTGGAGTGCAAAACCCTGCCCACGTTCAGCCCATTCAGTTTCTGTACATTCAAATCAATTGGCATGTCTGTGAATGGCCGGCTATGTTTGCCAATTTATATGCCGTTCGAAAAACTCTGATAGTGGTGTCTAATTCAGATTTATGCATAGCCTGCACTTGATGTTGAATAGTTTCACGTGAAAAAGATGTAAGGATGTCAGCAGCTTTTACATGGGCTTGTGATTCTTTATGTTCTTTGATTTTTTTTCTCAGGCTAGCTTGTTGTTTGCCCTTGTCAACACCGAAATGAGACACTGCACACTCACCCCATTCAGTTGACAGTTTCAGTCCTTGTCCAGTGTGTATTCCCAAAGATTTGACATGATCTCTGCATATCCGACATCCTAGCTTCTTATCTTTAAGAAGGAGCCATGCATTGGTCTTGCAAAAAATATTGCACCTGGTCCGTTTGTCCAGCAGTCAGGTGCATCGCTTTGCCCGGTGTTGGTGGTGGCAGTTGCGCCAGCAGCAGCTAACGTTAGAGGCTCTGGAGGAGGCGGCGGAGCTAGTGCTAATGCTAATGCACTAGAACTTGGAGCAGGAGGATCAACCAAAGAAAGCTCCCCATCAGACACAATTTCCAACACAGGCACAGCATTCTCTGTATTTGAAGTTTCTTCCGGCGACAACCGCTGTCTTTTTGCACTTTTATTAATCCACGCTAACATTTTAGAAATGCTAATTTGTGACGTGACTTGCTTTCCTTCTCTCGGGGGCGTGCCTGCTCTGTTCTATCACTCTACATAGCCACCCACTGGGTGGGAGTTGCACTGCATAAACACAACACACGTGCATCTAGGTATGTAAATTGTAAAGCATTAAAACATGGTTTTACTAACAGTTTTCAGTATGTTGTTACTTCGGCATTATTATTATTATTATTATTATTTTGAAACGTGTATTACTATTAAATCACGGTCAAATAGGTTAATTTTGACATAGTCGTTTCCACCACAGTATTTACATGGAGAAGATAAGCCCCGCCCCCTCTCCAGCACGTTCTGTTTGAATGACAGGAGTAAACAGCTGACAGCCGCTGTGAAACTCCAGCGGTTAGAGCGATGAGAATGTCCGTTCGGCACCTCATGACGCATCTACTGAGTACCGGGCGGCTGTATATATATATATGGATGTATAATAAGAACGGCGGGAGAGTGTTGAGTACTGGCACGGTGCATGAGTACCGGAGTACCGCCAGCATGCCGGTACTGAGCAAGAAGTGCCGGTACTCCATGGGTCAGAACCAGAAGTGCCGGTACTGCGTACCGGTGAGTACCGGCCCAATTCCAGCACTGGCCTATATTGCAGCTAAACTACAACAATGCAGTTCATAGCTTTGACATTACCTGTTATGAACTATAATATGCCTATGCCTATAGTTTTGTGGTAACGTTCACGCCACTAATGACAATAGTGTAGTCATACTGCTGCTGCTAGCCTAACTAACCCGTACATGTTATCTCAGCTACGGTACATACACCACTAATTATAGTAGCCTACAGTACATGTAACGCAGTGGTTAAAAAGTCATGCGTTAATTGTACATTGCACTGTCGTTCTTTATCGCTTTTCAGTTTGCTATTCTGGGGGAAATGCTAATGCCATAGCGATTATTCAGTAACATCACCAAACCGAAGTGGTACAGTCAGATAGCATGGATAGCATTCATTATGCATGTGTTGAACTTTCCTGTCGGCTCCCTAACCCTCGTAGTCGAGGAAACAGGGGATTACTCTGTGGTCTCCCAGGGCCGAAGCAACAAGCTTCAGGTTCAATAATATCGAAATGACTGGAGAGAGACCGTTGCATTTGTTTAGTTCTTCTTGTTACACAAAATACTTCACAGACCTATATTTTCTGCTGCTTCGTTTTACTTCCAGAAACATAAAAACGCTCGCTCACTCTCGCACCATGCACACACACACACACACACACACACACACACACACACACACACACACACACACACACACACACACACACACACACACACACACACACACACACACACACACACTTAACCAAGAGTCCTATTTTAAGTATTACAAGATCAATAAAATCTAATAAAATGAAATAATGCTCCCCTTCCTCCTTAGTTGGAGAATTTGGAGTATAGTTTATACTGTGGTGACACGTTATTGGACATAATTCACCTCTCGTACTGCTGATACTGTAGCAAGTTAGATTAAAATGCAGTCAAAATGAAAACAGCCATTTTGATTTCAGAGGTTTATTGAAGTCTGCCAGCTGATTGGTTGGATTCAGATAAATGGAGCATGAATGAAAACAGCAATTTTGTATGCTATCTGTTTAAATAATTGAATAAATAATTATATTAATACATGTGTGTATTTTGCATTTGTATCCTGTTTTTACACATAGTCAATCTAAGGGCAACACATGACTTTGTTTGTGTGTACATACAAATATATGTACTGAGAATATTTGGTACATATTTGACGTGTCTCAAACAGCTACAATTATATTTTCATTCATCACAGGTTAAAGTATATCATAATTCTGACAATTGCAATCAGTATATATATTTCAATTTGTTCTGGAATGAAACAGGAAACAAATACACATTTCTGAAATATAAATTGTGACACTGCCCCAGGAAAGTTAATGATCCAGTTCATTGTTCATCAGTTGTCTGAGTGTGATATACAGGTTAACAGTTTCAAACACATCATTTGTTAATTTCAGATTATACTCTGACATTAGATCCACACAGATATGGAACACATCTTCATCACATGGGAAGTCCTTGAACACACACTCATCAAGGCAGACTTGAACTTTCTCCAGGTCCACGTGGTGCAAACAATCTCTGCCTCCATACAGATGAGGGACTGCATGCAATATGGAGGGACGTCCATGGGGTGATCGTGAGTTATGGACTTGACGGACTCTGTGATTGTTCCAAGTCAATACAACCTCATTAAGTTCTTCCTAGGAGGCAAATAATATTCAGTCAAATAGAATGTATAAAAATACTGGGCAGTGGTGATTACTGCCTTAGTCAAGTATACTCCTTGTAGAGGAAACTTCTGTGTAGCTATGCAGTGGGAGTCACCGACTCAGGAAGGAGACACGGGAAGAGCAGCTTTGATGTCAAACACATGATGGTTTATTTGGAGTTACGGCCGGAGGATTCACATCACAAGTCCAAGAGTCAGAGGTTCTGACTTCACGGTAGAGTTGCCACGTCAATTCTAAAGAACTCTACCCCAGACCCATGTATTTAGCTAGTTCTGAGAGCATCATCAACATGCTGCATAACAAGATAGAATGATAACACCTCTATCAGCTGACGCCAACAGGCAGGAACAGGGAGACAAAACACTGAGAGCACAGCAGCCAAGGTTACAGGTGCCTGTGCTCAGTCAGGACAGTTTGAACTGATACACTGGGTCAAAGTTATGGGCCTTGGAAAATATTCCACAACACTCCTGACCCATGGTTTGTTATATTTGTGAGATGTGTCTTCTAGTTGTACTATGGTAGGTTGGCACAATCATATTAATAACTGTAAAATGTAAATTGCAGCAGTGCAACTAATGTTATATCTTAACAGCTATAAAAATGTGGTGGATAAACCCGAAAATAAACCCTACTTATTTGACACAGCTACTCTGAATACCCACATATTTTTGTTAGCCAGAAACAATAACTTATTATTCACTCTCTCCACGGAAAACAGGCAATTTCTATTTTACACATGGTCATTTGTGGCTCTTTAAAAATATTCACCACATTCAACATTCATTTATTTCATAATGTGACAAGTACCTGTATTATTTGTAGAAAGCAGAACTGGATCAAGGACTTGTCCAAGAAGTTGTCTGAGAAGTAGCCATCTACACTCAGTTTGTCAAAAAGGTCCATCCAAAACTGGACACACTCACTTCGCAAGGTCAGCCACCATCGTTCAATACGTTGGTTTCCAGTGCTTGGACCAAAGGTTACATTGTCTGTTTCAGCTTGGTTCTCAGAAAAATGCAAAAACTGCTGCATTTCAGCCATATGGCCATTTTCTGTTCCTAAATCAAGTCTGAGTCTGGCAGGGCACCCACCAGCATTGATAACAGCATCAATAAAGTAGCCAGCGATGATCTTCGGGTCTTTGTTTGTTTTGTAAGCTTCAAGCCATATCATCTTTCTGGAAAACCCGTCAATGCATCCACTGATTGCAATTCCAAATGGCTTAAGCTTGTCGTAACCATCAATGTGCCATACATAGTTTGGACCACAGCTGTGGTAGATGCGCCTTCGCAGTCTGTTTCTTGACCTCAGATCAACACCTTCACCATCCAATAACTGTAGCAGTATTCGCACTGTTTCTCTGTCAGTCACAATTCCATGTAACCAACATTTTTGGTGCATCCATCTGTAACCATGACACTGACCAGATGTTTCCAGTTGCTGTTCAATGAAGGTTGCCACCTCAGCCACATCGGTTTTATTCTTTCGACGCCAGAGCTGCTTCTTGCTTAAAATCCTTTCAAGGGTGCGTTTGCTTAGTACAACTCCATGTGAATCAGCAAGCAAATTAAGTATTTCATCTGTTGTAAATCCACGTTTAAAGTAGTCCTCAATGTACTCACAATCCATTTCCGTATCAAGATAAATAGGAGAATTCGAGCCAAAGAGCTGCTAGTTTGTCTGTTGTGACAAAGTGTCTCTTTTTATCTCATAATGACTTTTTATCTCATTATTTCGACTTTCTTATCTCATAATTAAGACTTTTTATCTCATTATTATGACTTTTTATCTCATAATTTCGACTTTTTTATCTCATAATTATGACTTTTTATCTCATTATTATGACTTTTTATCTCATAATTTCGACTTTTTTATCTCATTATTATGACTTTTTATCTCATAATCTCGACTTTTTTATCTCATAATTATGACTTTTTATCTCATTATTATGACTTTTTATCTCATAATTTCGACTTTTTTATCTCATAATTATGACTTTTCATGGGGATTTTATTTTTTTCAAGTGGCGGAAATGGGCTTCCATAGGGAACAATTGGTTGATAGGAGAAATAATTTGAAGCAGTTTAATAAAGAATGTTAAACTATTTTTAAAACTGTAATTGAACTTCAACTTATATTAATCATCTGATTCCAGTGGCCAGTTGGAACAGAATAATTAACACAGTTTCCATTTTGCTGCAACAGTGCAAAAGGTTTCAACAACAATTAGTATTATGTCTGAGTCTAGTTCTGCTTATCTGCTTTGTTTCGAAATGTGTTCAATACATTACGTTTTTATTCATTATTACTATACAATACATAGATTAAGAATAAATGAAACAAATAATACAACATTGACCTACAAAAACAGATGTTGCAACCCTGATCTCCTCAGGCAGGTCTCTGAGGGTCTCGGGGCGCAGGACGGGCATAGGGTTTATACAAGGTCACAAAGATATCTTAACATTCCAGCAATACCATTTAAGAATGGATTCTTAAAGCAATATATCTTCTTTTCTTCCTACACCTAGCGCTCACCTTGAACAGTGGGCTTCTTGATTACATTTTCCCCTGCACACTCAGAGGCAGGACATAAAAACACTATTTTGCTATTTATTTTCATTTTGCAGCACATTTATACGACCAGAATTTTGCTTTACATCTTTATATTATTTATTTTTCTCAGGTCATTTACTTTTGGTGAGATAACTAAAGTTTAGTTCATTTTACCCTGTCTATGGACTGATTAATTATTAGTTGTTACAAAACATACACAAGACGGCGGGACAAACCAATATAGACCCCCCATACAAACAATCAGACAAACAAAACATGAACTCGTAATAAACACCAGCACGACAGCAAAGCTCATCCAGCTCAATTTAGTCCTAATTAAGAGGTTTCAGAGGGGGTAGGGAATTATAGAAATGGAGCGCCTACTCGCGCATCCACCCTTGTACAAGTGCTAAGATCGTGCCTGAAGACCGTCCAAAAGCAATAACTAGCTTATCCTCTTGCGACAACCACTACTCTATTCTAGTGGCGCTATGAACCCCCGACCAGGAGAACATAGACTTTTTCCTCTACCCTTTCTCTCCAAAAACAGCCCAGTTAACTGTAGTCCTACTCGACCAGCCTATACACCTGCCATTGAGTTCATTTGCAACGATGAAACACAGTTTTGTTCTACACTCTGCTTGCCACTGCCCACCTGTGATCAATTAGCCTATAATTTTTATGTATGCACCCCGGACCGCCACCAGCTGGTCCAGCAACGTAGGCAACACTTTCCAAGCAACGTAGGAAATGTTCTTCCAGCAGAGTAGAGATCTGTGGCGCATCGGGTGATGCACGCACCTCGTGCTGCCCCAGCCTTAACAGCAATGCAGAAGACGGTCACAAACCACGAGTGCTTTTAGACCATCCCGTTTTTAATAGGGATGGCGGTGGTGTGAGTTAAAGATATAGACAGGAACTGTGACTTTCTTCCTCTCAGCTGCACGGCCGCAGCCACCCAGACACAGGGGATGTTTACACATACACCCGTGGCTGCTGCTGGAGCCGTGCCCACAGAGGCGATGGGGGGAATATCTCTGGCTGCTTATTTTTAACTGCTGTTTTGGCCGCTGAAAACCCCAGAATTCGGCGATTTGTTCAATACAAATCTTTACATTGCTTTCATACAGAAGCTCCACTTTACTGATGTATTTCCTTAAGGTCACTCTAAACATGAGCCGTGTATGCTTGTATGGCACTTCCATCCCTGGCAGCACACACAGAGGAAATCAGCCAGGACTGAGTCCCCAGACACTGATTCCCTGGGTTTATTATCCCCAAATGTTCATTAACCAAAACGAAACGCAGCCGCTCAGTCTCACAGGTAATTTTAGGATACCGTCAATCACAGATTCTGGTAAGGCAATGTCCAAATGTAGATTTGAAAATCACACTTACCAGCTCTGAAGATCTGTTGGCATCCTGCCGACAACGCCAAATTGTAAGGGAAACTTCTGTGTAGCTATGCAGTGGGAGTCACCGACTCAGGAAGGAGACACGGGAAGAGCAGGAGCTTTGATGTCAAACACTGATGGTTTATTTGGAGTTAACGGCCGGAGAGATTCACATCACAAGTCCAAGAGCCAGAGGTTCTGACTTCACGGTAGAGTTGCCACGTCAATTCTCAAGAACTCTACCTCAGACCCATGTATTTAACTAGTTCTGAGAGCATCATCAAACTGCTGCATAACAAGATAAAATCATAACACCTCTATCAGCTGACGCCAACAGGCAGGAACATAGAACCATAACACCCCTATCAGCTGACGTCAACAGGCAGGAACATAGAATCATAACACCTCTATCAGCTGACGTCAACAGATAGGAACATAGATTCATAACACCTCTATCAGCTGACGCCAACAGGCAGGAACATAGAACCATAACACCTCTATCAGCTGAGGTCAACAGGCAGGAACATAGAATCATAACACCTCTATCAGCTGACGCCAACAGGCAGGAACAGGGAGACAGAACACTGAGAGCACAGCAGCCAAGGTTACGAGGTGCGTGTGCTCAGTCAGGACAGTTTGAACTGATAAACTGGGTCAAAGTTATGGGCCTTGGAAAATATTTCCACAACAGATGACCTTGCATTTTTTGATGTTAAACACGACCAAAACTGAAGTTATTGTACTCGGCCCGAAGACTCTACGAAACAAATTATCTAAAGATATACTAACTATGGATGGCATTCATCTGGCCTCCAGTGAGACTGTAAAGAATCTTGGTGTTATATTTGATCAGGATTTATCCTTTAACGCCCACATAAAATCAATTTCAAGGACCGCCTACTTCCATCTACACAACATTGCAAAAATCAGGCATATCTTGCCTCAAAACGATGCAGAGAAACTAGTCCATGCATTTGTTACTTCAAGGCTGGATTATTGTAACTCCTTATTATCAGGGTGTACCAAGAAGTCAGTTAAGTCGCTTCAGCTGATTCAAAATGCTGCAGCTCGTGTACTAACCAGAGTTAGGAAAAGGGACCACATTCCTCCTGTTCTGGCTGCCTTACACTGGCTCCCTATAGAACACAGGATAGAATTTAAAATTATTCTTCTCGCCTACAAAGCCCTTAATGGGCAGGCGCCATCTTACCTTAAATAACTCATTATACCCTACTGTCCTACTAGGGCATTGCGTTCCAAGAATGCAGGGTTGTTGGTTGTTCCTAGAGTCTCTAAAAGTACAATGGGAGCCAGAGCCTTTTCTTATCAAGCTCCACATTTGTGGAATCAGCTTCCAGTTTGTGCTCGGGCGGCAGACACCCTATCCGTTTTTAAGAGTACGCTTAAGACCTTCCTTTTTGATAAAGCTTATAGTTAGGGCTGATTAGATTCAGCCCCTAGTTTTGCTGATATAGGCTTAGTTTGTCGGGGGACATCTTACTTCTTCCTTCTCTCTGTCTATACCTGTGTACTCTCATGTTCCGATTAACCCAGCTTCCCCAAATTTCTTTCTTTTTGGTGTCTATGTACGCTGGGATCCGGAGTCATGGATGATCCTGCTGTCCTGTGTCCTGGATCGCGAGCCCTGGATCTTGAGTCGTGGCTGTGGTCCTGGATCATAGGTCCTGGATGGATATCCTCGTGGATTCATCTTCCTATTATACACACATGCATTTCCAAACATTTGGACTACCTATGTTGTAAATGTATTATCTTTTCGATTTACACACGGCATCTATTGCACGTCTGTCCGTCCTGGGAGAGGGATCCCTCCTCTGTTGCTCTCCCTGAGGTTTCTCCCATTTTTCCCTTTAAACTGTGGGTTTTCTCTGGAAGTTTTTCCTTGTACGATGTGAGGGTCTAAGGACAGAGGGTGTCGTATTGTCATACTGATATTCTGTACAAACTGTGATGTCCACTGAGACAAATGTAACATTTGTGATATTGGGCTATATACATAAACATTGATGTTTTGATTGAAGAGCACAAACAGAAACAACATGAGGAGAAAATAGATACAAAGTATAATCCAACTAGCAGCTTCGTAGTACCGGCAATCCCAGAAGTTATCTTGTTAATCGAAAATCCTGCTTCGTCGTATACCCCCCTGGGCAGGGCCGCCTTAATGCACGGGCTGACCTGGGCTGAAGCCCAGGGGCCTACGGAGATCGGGGGCCTATCATGAGCCAATAAAAATAAATATATATATTTTTTTTTTTTTTTTTTTTCGGGTGTTTTTTTAAAATTTTAAATAAACAAAGTCTTGGCTTTCAGAATATGACACTTTTATTTCCAAAATCACACGATAAATACATTTTTGAAGCTTGTAAAGGGAAGATGACAGCTCTCCCTCGCCACTCTGCTGTTCCACAGCGCCCCTCCCTCCGGCTGAAATGATGAATGTAAGGCATACAGTAATCATAGATAACACGGCAGGGTCCGTTACAGTTTGTTTTTATCTGATTTCAAATAAACAAAGTCTTGGCTTTCAGAATATTAAACTTGTTTCAGCAAATTCAGATGATAAATACAGCTTTGAAGCTTTGGCATAATTACAAGCGGAGAACGGAGTAACTTGACGTCACAGCAGGCACAACTGTCACGATCTGTCTTTGTGGTGTTTTGTCTTGTCTAGATCTGTTTTTTGGTTTTCTGTCTGCATTGTGTCTTGTTTGGATTTGTCTGTGGTTCCCTGTCGTTAGTTTCCCTGGTGTGTCTGATTACCCGATTGTGTTCACCTGGTGTCCCTGTGTTTTCTCCTCCCTCCTCACCTGTGTCTTGTTTGTGTGATTAGTCTTGTGTGTATTTAACTTCTGGTTTTTTCTGTCTGTCTTTGTCGGTTCGTTCTTTTGTCATGACTAGTTCGTCGGTGAGTGTTCTGTTTTGTCTTTGTGGTTCACCTAGCCTTGAAATAAAGGAATTCTCACTTTAATCTGCATTTGGGTCCTACCTGCTTCACACACCGTGACACAACAACAGCCGGTGTTTCTCGTGAGTGTTTTCCCCGGGAAACAAACACAATACACACAAATGCAAAATTACATACACACACACACGCTCGTGAGCTTCCCCCAGACCAGTAATCCAAACGCAAATATCTTCCCTTTTGATCATTTGCTCCCCTAATCAATCGGATCGATGGATTCCAGAGATGACTCTGAAACAGTCAGTGGGCACCACTTCACAGCCAATCAGAATGAGAATATGTTTCACATGTGACTTATTCAAATTGCGAGTGATTGAGTGACAGATGAAGGTTGTTTAGGAGAAGATGTCGGAGAAGAAAAAGTTTGAGAGTGGCGCTCGGAAAAGGAAATTGTTGAGGGAAAAGGAGTTTCGAGACAAGCAGCTATTACAAAAAATGCCGAAGCTTACAGGTTATTTTAAACCTGTAGGCCAGGATGAGGAGGAAGGACAGATGAGTTATGTACCGAGCCGGCCGCGGGGCCTCGGAGGGGAGCCAAGTAGGCCGTCTGGTTCTGATAGCGATGGCGAAAAACAGATAGGAGGGACATTATCCGTTGGAGGAGATGGGAGGACGACGAGGACTTGCTACGTGGAGAGGAGCCAATGGCAACCGGACAAATACATGAGGAAGGCCCAATACGCCACTCATCTGGAGGAGAGGACCAGGAGCGCGTAGAGCAGAGTGGAGAAGTGCGATCACAGAGCCTGCCGAGGCTATACATGACTTTGATTTGTTGTTTAAATAGGGGGCCTACAAAACCTATCAGCCCCAGGGCCTGATGGCAGGTTAAGGCGGGCTTGCCCCTGGGTACGAAGCTGGTTCACTTTTTAGCGGGCTCGATAACTTATTCTGAGCGGCTAGCCTGCACCGGAGCAGGATAGGTTCCAGGATAAGAGATCAACTGTGCGGAGTTTTCTTCTTTGCTTTAATGGTGAATCGCTTCCACTTGGAGCATATCGCCACTATACTGTTGATTTCAACAAGTCCTCCAACTCATACGACCAAATGGGTCGATTGTTCAAGCCCTTATTACGACCAAATATGTCGTTTGTTCAAGCGCTTAATACGACCTATAATTACGTTTGAAAGTTGTCGGCCTCTAGTGCTCTCGTGGAATGCAAACGTTACAGAGGGTTGTTTATTCACAAATAACCCTCTCTGTAAAATCCTAAATTGTAGGATAGTTTGGCCATTAAAACGCTTTATGATTAGATTTCTAGCGAGAAGTATATATTGTACTTTTAGAATCCACGTCCAGTCGATATGTAGGATCTATAGTTTGATAGATATTACAAAGATGATTTGAGGTTTCGTCAGGAGAACACGGCAAGCTTCCATGTAAAGTTACGGGTTGAAAACAGTATTTCCGGTCTCGACGTTTTCATAATAAAACCAATGATCAAATGATTTAACAGTGATATCTGCAGTACTCATCCACTAAAAAACATCAGTTTATCCTAGTTAATTATACGACATTAATTGGTTTAAATTGTGTACAATGCTTTTGTGTTTTTCCCATAGGTTTTTCTCTTTCGATTCTGAGAGACACATTTCTTTTTTCAGAGGTTTTGATAGGCTAAAATCACGCCGCAATGCACGTCGGGATATGGTGTTTATGTGATATGAAATCGGAAAACATTTTTTTTAAATAAAATAATACTTTATTCCGAGTGTTCTTGCTTTTCTCTTTGGAAGTCATCACATAACGGCATTGTAATACACGGTTCGGCTGCATTAAATATTACATATCTGCCCTAGATATTTATTTATAGAGCCCTGATCAGAAGACCTTTTGACAAACTGGAAGAGATGCCGCCAAAACTGAATACGTGACGTGGATCATAAATATATCAACAATTAAACAACATCTTCCATTTCTTTTCACACAATACGTCTCCTTGCAGTATCAACACTAATTCAGCTGACTTTTATATTTGATCCAATTAGTAGATAGTCTGTATTTACACCATAACGGTGCTGATAGAAAGGGACTTTTTTGTAGTTTTTAAAGATATTACTGATTTTCTGAACTACTTTTCCAACTCCTCATGCAGTTGACTGTTACAGGTCTATACAGGTTCATGGTACAATGCATACGCTTCACATTGAGAGACTGAAACTGTATTTTCCTTTACCGTTCTGTTTTAATCTCACAATAAAGTGAATAGTCATATTATGTTTGATATTATTATGTTTTATTAACTAGACCACTGGTTTTTTAAACCGCACCGCCTAGTTGTTGAATAAGTTATATTTGATGAAAACATTTAAATATTAAGAGTAGCCTACACACAAAATAGGGGTCAATGATAGAAATATAGAATAGAAAATATCAAGAAGATACTGTAGTGATCTCTACAATAAAACAGTTTAGTGCCGGACGTCCAAAGATATTAACAGGAGGATGTGCAAAACAGACAAACTGATAAGGCTGAATTTTACTCAGGTGTAACGAAAGTCTGATTTAAGGGTTGTTTATATTTCACATCATTAATCAGAATCTGCAAAGTAACAAAAATAAATGTAGTAGAGTACAAATACCAGGTTAACCTCTGAATTGTAGTGGAGTAGAACAAAGTAGTACATGCTGCTGTAACAAAAACATTTCCCAACTTGGGATCAATAAAGTATCTTATCTTAAGATGATCGATGGCTCCTGCCATATTTTCTAAATGTGCATCTGAACCTTGACAAGTGCATGTTTCAGGCTTATCAATTAACAACAGGAGGGGTCACAGACATACTTGCCAACCTTGAGACCTCAGAAATCGGGAGGATTTCAATACCCACCGCGGGGGGGGGGGGGGTGCTCAGGAAAGGAGTGAGCAGAGGGTCGAGTTGTCCATTATTGTTCTGTTTTCTGTGACTATCTTCCTCACCCTCTCAGACTTTCAGTTGCGCGCTACTAAAGAGACGCGCTACCATGGAAACCAAACAATGGTGTAGCTGTATTAAAGTCCGAGTGGAAACAGTCGTGAGTAAATCTGATTTTGTCAGAAATCGGGAGAAATGCGGGAGAAATATGACCCCGGGAGGAAACTGGGAGAGAGCAATGAAATCGGGAGTCTCCCGTGAAAATCGGGAGGGTTGGCAAGTATGGTCACAGACATAAGACCAGTTGTTAAATAAAGCTCTTCTGACCTTAGCTGTCATGTGGGTATATTAATGCTGCCCATTATGGACACAAGCAATTTTCACCCATGTATTAATTATATGTTTTAAATTTGATAACACCAATGTGTTTCGTATCCCCTAAACCTCCAGGGATGTATACTGTTTAATACTGGCAACTTCTAATTGTGGGAAATATGCAGGGGCGGATCTACCGGGGTGGCATGGGGTGGCAACTGCCACCCTAAACAATAGCATTGCCACCCCAGCTGCCACCCCAGTTGGCATCTTTGTTTTGAAAGAAAAGTTGTGGCTCATCGGACATTTATGAGAGAAAGTCTCTAATGTCCGAGTGCAAGTGAATGCAGCACAAGATGCACGTCATGTAACCCCTCCCCCGGTCCTGGCGCCAGAGTGGAAATATGATTGGTGGCGAATTCACTTGAACGGGGGGACGGCGCAAAACGAGAAGCCTTTCGGACCCAAGCCCTGAAGGAATGAGGTAGTTGCGGTCTACAATGACAGAGAAGAGAATGTCAAGTTTGGCTGTACTCAGCATTGAATCAAAACGCACTACAGCTGTTGATCTTAATACATTTGTGAGGCGTTTTGCTGAACAAAATAGTAATCGCCACATTCAGCTGTAATAGACATGCCAACTTGATGCTCTGCTCACGGATGACTCGATGAGAATAACAAACTGTTAAGATGATGACCTTGTATGCGTGTATATATTTTTTTCTTTGAGGGGGTCTGCCCCCAAAAAACAGTTTTAAGTCCTGAGAAAGTAAAATAAGACGGTGTGTAAAACTACACTGCCCAGCCAACAGAAAGTAACCACTTTGATTTAACTAGGCCAGTAAGTAAGGACCTTCCACTGGATAATAACTGCAGCGATGTATATGTTTTAGCTGAATACACGTTTTTTAACCCTAACTGATGCAGTTAGTCACTTCTTTAATGTTTGTTCTTTCTGATGTAAAGTCAAGGTTGTAACTGTATATCAATAATGATATAATTACTTGTTTTTCAAATTTGAAGGAGGGTGAGCAAGCATCTTGATGAACATTCATCATTAACTCCTCCAAAAAATATAGTTTATTCAATGATAAATGAATATGTGAATCATGCAGTTCTTCACTATATCTGTAAAGCGTCTTTGAGCACCTGTAAAAACGCTAACAAATTAAATCTATTATTATTATTATTTATTAACAGTGATTGACAGCTGATAGGAATAATATGATTGTTAATATTATCATATCCATTCAGACAAACATCCATGAGACAGTTAATTAATGTACTTATTGCAGCAGTCTGCATAGATTTGGTTCCCCTGCTGGTCTAAGAGTGAGACAAACTCATTCAGTTATTGTTCAGTTAAAATTCATTAAATTACGTCTGCCACCTTATATGTAAGGCTTTACTGATGTGCCACAATAATATCACCTATGTGATTGAGTTAAAATATTAATATTGTGGCTTTCCAAGTTAACATTGATTGTTGGGGTGTAACGGTTCACAAACATTTCGGTTCGGTACGTACCTCGTTTTTAGGTCACGGTTCGGTACGTTTTCGGTACAGCAGAAAAAAAATCACAAAACATTAAATATTTTGTTTTTATTATTATTAAACTGACTAATGTATTCAAATAAATACAAAATATAGTAAAATAAACATTAAGGTGCAGCATTTCGATGAACTGAAATAATCTGTATTTGAACTGTACTAGTACCTAAGCAGCCAGCTTGACATTAGGACTTGCTTTTCATTGTATTTTCATGTTGTTCTAAAGAAAGATGAACTTGTCCACATTGCTTGCTGAAATGGCAGATCTGCTGGCACTAACAATGTCTCCTGCTGTGGAGAACACCCTCTCTAGGGACAGAGGTAGCAGACACAGCCAGGTAGCGCTTTGCTAACATGGCAACATAAGGATACTTGGCGTTTGTAATAGCTTTGGCTCGGTCTGAACTTGTTCTCGAGTGGTGGAGGCTTACATGCAGTGGGAGTTGGGTTTGCACTTCAGTCTTTTTTCTTTTGGTACCGGTGATATTCACGTTCGGTGATGCCTTTTCAAATGAGTGTGATGTATTGCTAGCCGCGTAACCAATGTTAGTTGAACAATGTCGACAAACAGCTTTGGTTCGGTCCACCTGTCTTTGTCCGTCATCCTTGTTCGTAACTGCGAAACCAAAATGTTCCCAAATCGGAGACTTCAATGATGCTGGAGGATTTTCAGCTCAACTTTATCTGCGTTCGCCATTTCGACAGTTCCTCAAATTACTGACTACATTTGAACTCATCCCTGTGACCAGCTCTCATAGTATGCCTCTCGTCCAATGAAATGATTTGGTCGCTCTATGATATATACCTGAGATAACTTCCAGAAAGTTGTTCTCAATTATTTACGTTTAACGCTATATTCGTTCGGTACATTCGGTACACGTGTGTACCGAACCGAAGGGCCCGTACCGGATAATTTCAGTATGGGTACGTGTACCGTTACACCCCTAATTGATTGATATGATTGCGATTTCAATCAGCATATACTTCTGTCAGGGGATGCCACCCCTCAAAATCTCCTGCCACCCTCTTGCCACCCCATGAATATTTGTCTAGATCCGCCCCTGGAAATATGAAAACGTCTTTTAAAACTACAACTCCCAGTAGAGACGTGCCATAGAACATATTGCGAAACCAACCTGATCTCATCAGAATGCGTGACTCCACCACGCAACCTTAACACCACATTGCGTGGTGGAGTCACGCATTCTGCTACATTTGCGTGTCGGCACCACGCAAAAAACCCCAATGTAAAGTGAATGAGGCTCTTTTGTCGTGGTGCACACACGCATTTCTACAACGTCCCGCAGTGAGCTTTTATTCTATAAAACGTTTTTTAAAATCTACTTTATAGCTTGTAGTAACTCACGGGAGGCTTCTTTTATTTTATTTGTATTCATAATAATTTGTATTTGTCGTCAGAATGTATTATGGTGCATTAGTTACGAATTTTTGTTCTCAAAAAACAGTGCATTGTGTGTAATACAACTGTGATTTTGATTAAATTAGTTAGTTTTTAAGGAAGGCCAGAGCTTCAGCTGTGTCAATAGATTGTTCCCTTTAGTTAACGTTATTTAAAAGATAATGATCATGTCCCCTTTATTGTATTACGAGCGTCCATTCCCATTGGATAACGGAGAATTTTACACCCGGAAGTGAGTATTCTCTTTACTGTCGATTGATTTTACAGTGATATCTGAACTACTCATCAACTCAAAAACACCAGATTATCCTTGTTAATTACACAACATTGATTGGTTTAAATTGTGTACAATGCTTTTGTATTTTTCCCCTTCGATTCGGAGAAACGAATATTTGTTCGGAGTTTTTGGATGGCAGAAGACACTACACTACCCAGAATCCTCAGCTATCGTTTGGGACTACACCATGTGCTTAGCTTGACAAACCCCGTGATCAGTCCCCAAGCTCTGTGATTGGATGTTGGAGTGGCAGTGCGCGAAGTTTACACGGAGCGTCAAAAAGCACCTTGAAATGGAATGAAACCCATCGACGGCACACTATTCAAAACAGGAATCGAACGTTGTCCTATCCCCCCACCCCCCCTTAGGTTGCAGGCTCCTCCAACAGTGCAACACAATAAACAGATACACAGAAAAAATAGTGAAATAGTGCAATAAGAGTCTATATACAAGATTGATTGGAATCTTTTTTAATTTTTATTTAACCTTTATTTAACCAGATAAAAGCATTGAGATACAATCTCATTTTCAATGCTGACCTGGCCAAGAAGTTAGCAACGTTACACATAACACATAACACACACATATAAAAGAGAACATAACTAAGAAAACAAAAGACAAAAAAGCAGTCACTACATTGTGAATATGATATATTAGATAAATAATTTCTAAGTAGCAGCCAGATGAATGTTATGGATGTTGTTTCTAAGTTCAGGTGTTTTCATAGTCTTATGGCCTGTGGGATGAAGCTGTCCCTGAGTCTGGTGGTTTTAGTCCGGATGCTGTGGTACCGCCTGCCAGACGGCAGCAGACAGAACAGTTTGTGGCTGGGGTGATGGGGGTCTTTTATAATCCTGAGGGCTTTCTTTAAGGTTAACGTGGTGTTTTTACTCCACTACATTTATTTTAGTTACTTTACAGATTTGGATTAATGATGTGAAATATAAACAACCCTTAAATCAGACTTTAGTTACACCTGAGTAAAATTCAGTGAAGGTGATTGTCAAGTGCCAACAATCAGGAGAGATATTTGATAGTTGGTGCTCGAGAAGACTAAACATTTATCTGCAGATCCGTATAAAGCATATTCATTACTCGTTATTCTCTAATCGTTCATTAAAGACTGTATATAATTGATATTTTGCACATCCCTTTCAAGATTTCAAGATTTTCAAAGGTTTATTGACATATCATATACACAACTACGGTGTAGTTATGCAATGAATGAAAAACTTGGGTCACAGGTTCCTCAACAGTGCATTACAAGACATCTATCAATATGTGTGTACCTCCACCATTAAACTGTCATATTCTGCACATTTCTTATACTATCTACATAAGAGTATAATTAATGTGTATAATATCAGTTAAAATAAATGCTTCAACATAGTTAACATTGCAGGAAAGTTGATTGTCAAGTTCCAAAACAAACCATGCAATATATTAGACGTTAAGCACTTTGTCAGGCTTAATATGTATCTGTAGATAGATACCCCCAAAGCTTTTTTCTTATTTAAAAGAAGACCTTAGCCTAAAGTATTCTTTAATGTTTAAATAAAGCCTTATTAGTTTGTCTGTTTTGCACATCCTCCTATCAGGCACTAAACTGTTTTATTGTAGATATTATTTACAGTATCTTCTTGATATTTTCTATTCTATATTTATATCATTGACCTTCTACTTTCCCACTATTTTGTATGTACTCTTAATATTTAAATGTTTTCATCAAATATAACACATTCAAAAGTGCTTTACAAAAATGAAAGACATTAAGAAAAATGCATTTTAAACAGTCATTAAAAAGCAACATAATCTTCCTGCATTGCAATTACTCCAAACGTGTAATAACGTGCTTTAACCAGTAGGAGGTGCGGGTTAAAAAACTGTCAAGTTTACAGTGTTAACAAAATAAAATATACTGCTGTTTCTGGTTTAGTTTACGACGGATATATGTTGTTATTGTTTTGATATTTGTAACACAAAAGCGATGGAAAAACCCCACAGCAACACAGAAAAGATGGTCTTAACATGACCCAGCGGTCTAGTAGTTAATAAAAAACAATAATATCAAAACAGATTATTACTACTAACTTTATTGTGAAATTAAAACAGAACGGTAAAAGAATAGTTTCCGGTCTATTCTGATGCCCGATCTCTGTAGTGTAGATAAATAAAGAACTACGATAGATGTGTAATATTTAATGCAGCCAAACCATTTATTACAATGCATTAATGTGATGACTTTCAAAGAGTAAAGCAAGCACTGCTGAATAAAGTATGATTTTATCTTTTACGAAACGTTTTTTTTTCATATGGAATGCAGTTGGAGGTCAACCAATCACAGAGCTTGAGGACTGATCACGGGGTTTGTCAAACAGAGCACATGGTGTAGTCCCAAACGATAGCTGAGGATTCTGGGTAGTGTAGTGTCTTCTGCCATCCAAAAACTCCGAACAAATATTTGTTTCTCCGAATCGAAGGGGAAAAATACAAAAGCATTGCACACAATTTAAACCAATCAATGTTGTGTAATTAACAAGGATAATCTGGTGTTTTTGAGTTGATGAGTAGTTCAGATATCACTGTAAAATCAATCGACAGTAAGGAGAATACTTACTTCCGGGTGTAAAATTATCCGTTATCCAATGGGAATGGATGCTCGTAATACAATAAAGGGGACATGATCATTATCTTTTAAATAACGTTAACTAAAGGGAACAATCTATTGACACAGCTGAAGCTCTGGCCTTCCTTAAAAACTAACTAATTTAATAAAAATCACAGTTGTATTACACACAATGCACTGTTTTTTGAGAACAAAAATGTGTGACTAATGCACCATAATACATTCTGACGACAAATAAAAATTATTATGAATACAAATAAAATAAAAGAAGCCTCCTGTGAGTTACTACAAGCTATAAAGTAGATTTAAATTTTTATAGAATAAAAGCTCACTGCGGGACGTTGTAGAAATGCGTGTGTGCACCACGACAAAAGAGCCTCATTCACTTTACATTGGGGTTTTTTGCGTGGTGCCGACACGTAAATGTAGCAGAATGCGTGACTCCACCACGCAATGCGGTGTTAAGGTTGCGTGGTGGAGTCACGCATTCTGGTGAGATCAGGTTGTGCGAAACACACAATAGCCAGCATTATGGAAGCAAACAAGAGACAGAAGTATTTGAATTTTATTAGACACCGAATTTATAGCATTGAAAATAATTACTTTGAAAATCATGAATCTGAATTTTTTTTGCTCCGAATTTATCTATGTGAAATAAAAATGTAAAAATTCAAGTTAAAAAAATTCGAATGTTCAAATTCAGATCCCAAAAATTCAAGTGAAAAAAATTCGACGTCAAATATTTCGGTGTTTAAAATTCGATGTAAAAAAATTCGGTGTGTAAAATTCGACGTCAAAAATTGCGATGCAGCCTCATCCGGGCTACTCAGACAGGATAAGCAATCGAGCCCTAATGCAATCAAACCGACTTCTGGCCTATCAGAGCCAAGCGGCAAACCCCGGGACAGTGCGGTGAAGCCCAATGCTGCAAACTGTAGGCGATGGATGCAGATGGGAGCAATTCCCGTAGACCCTTTGTTAAAATGTCCAACTTAACATCAGAAAATGAACATGTTTCTAGCCTGGATCTACAAAAACATATTCTGTATATAGTTAGATTCCCCCTTCATGACAACGGGACTGCTGCTCCTAGCTCCGTTAGCTCCGTGAAGCTACAGCGGCTCAGCTCATGAGGAGAACACTACTTGAACTCGGCCGTGTTTGTTGTGTTGGTTCCTGGTGGACTATTCGTCATGCAAATATAGGATTTATCTGCGGTTGAAACAGACCGTCCATGAATGCAGTTTCTTCGGTAAGTCAACCCTGCGTACTTTATGTTATGTTACTGGTGTTTTTATTAAGCTAACGTTAATGAATGTTTAGAGTTGGGTTAGCATTTGAGCAATCGTAGCTCCATCTGTGCTAACGATGCTATGCGTAGCATCCAAGAGTGTAAAACATTAAGTGGGATGCTACTGTATACCAAAAGGCTTCTGTGCGAGGTTGCTAAAATAAGGTCATCCTTGTACGTTAGATAGTTAGTTTGCTAGTTAGGTTACGGTATGCATTGTTAAGGTTCATTTAAATTCGCTATGCTCTACTATAGCATAAAATAGACTAGCTAACTTCAACGTATTGTTGAAGAGAGGCTTAGTGTATATTAAATCAACCTCACAATGAAATATGTGTACCTTTTTAAAATATGAATGTCACATTTCAAGATAATAACGCTCCCTTAGATATTATAATATGGTTTGTTGAACTGGAGTTATTTATTGCAGCTAACCGCCTATCCGACGAACGACCCAAACATTGTTGTTTTTAATATTATTACCAATGCCTCTTTTAATTGTATTATCATCACACTTGAGAAACAGCCTTATCGTGGCTGTAGAACAGAACATGTAACTTAATGCCTGCATTTAAGGACGATGAATAGCGTAGTCAATGCTTTAGTGACAAGGAAATGATTTGTTTAAATATTATATATGACGTTATCTGTGACTTCAGTGGAAATTAAGCTTATCCATTGCATTGCATTTGTTCAATAGGTTTGTGTCTTACCCTTACGTGTGTGATGCATATGAATATGGCATTTGAAAACACATTAATTTGACTGACTCATGAGAAACACATCCAAAGTAACAGTAAAATAAAAAGGACCTACACAATAATACTCAATCAAACTGATACAGTATAAGGACTGTGATATCCAGCAATTTCTTAAGTATAACAATAAGATTATGACCTGTTTTTAAAAGAAGATAACAAGTTGTTTGCATGTAAAGAAGTCTGTAAGCCACGCATGTAACTTTACATCTGTTTGTTCAAAGTGTCCTTAAGGTGATCCAGACAGGCTGGACCAGAGGAGGAGAGACAGATCTGGAGTCCTAGCAGCAGAGAACTTCAGCACGGATTCCAAGGTACACCTTTTTCATGCTTTACAAAGAATGCATAAAGTAATGACTCCAATACACTGATATACATGCCATTAAACATGACTGAGTGAATACTAGATCACCCACACATCAGTGAAGTTGAGTGGACTTTATTAGCAAAAGGTTACATTTACATTTTACCAAGCAACATCACTTTTTTTGTTCAACTTTCACATTTCAATGTATTTAAGGCAAATATTATTGAACATAGTGAGAACTGCGACCCTTTGTCTTTCAGTGAGACAACCGGACAGAGCAAGCTTCTACAGTTGCACTAAGTTTTGATAACAGTTAAATATTATTTTAATAATACATTTATTTCAATGTTGATGAATTTAGAACGGTTGATTCATAATCTGATTATCTTTGTAGTACACTGTTGGATTTAAAAAACACATTCAAATAAAAAAATCATTATATTTATGAACAAACAAACACACCTCTTTCTTAAATAACACACTTGCTCTGCAATAATATGTTTTTTGATATTTCTGTTAGGAAAGGACATGCCTGAGAGACTGGACTGCTTCACCATGTTCTCTTTCTCTGAGGGTCCAGAAGAACATCCAAGAGGGAAAGAAAAAGCTGATGTTATGAGATTTAAGAGCAGTACAGGACATTCACTAAGAGACACTTGTATTGTAACACAAAGACCTGCACACTGACTAGTTTTGTAGTCTAACAGGAACTTCATTTGTGTTGTTTTGTGTTTTACGTTGCACCTCAGAGACAGTGTGATTATTGTCAGGCCTATAAAGTTTGGCCAAAAAAAAGTCAGCTGATCAAATGCATTTGCCTCACTTTCTGAGCTTCACATCACTTGTGCCTTGTACCGCGGAGTTTGGAACGTCATAAATAAATGGTGCCAATCTTCAGTCAGATGTGAATGTGTAATCTAACAGTTTCAGTAAGAATAACGGACAAAAGGAGTGCAAATACAATTTATTGAAATGTGAACTAAAAGTTATCAAGCATGAACCATCACCATTTTTTTTAAAATAAAAACGAAATAATATAAATAAGTTACACTCAATGTTAATCTGTTAATTGACAGGCTAGGCCTGTGCAGGTGGTAACAGCTATGCCCAGCATGGGCTAAGTTCTGTAGGTGCAGCTGGTGCAGGTCCTCCTCCATCAGGTCTGCAGGGTCTTTCCCTGCGAGGAGGACTCCTCGCAGGGAAAGACCCTCAGCCCTCTCCGGTCAAAGCAACAGACAGGACGTTCATAAAGCTGAGGTTTCCCCCAAAGTCTCTAATCATCCATCCTGTGAATATGAGAGGGGAACAAATAGTGTAATAGATGCTTTGGACAATAAGAAATATAAAGTTAACTGTTGAGTTGCTCAGTTGTTTAGATTGACAGGGTTTAATAATACAAACAAAAGGAGAGAAATAAAGATTGGTCTTTCAATAAATTGTGTTGATTTTGTCTTTTGAATTGTTTGTCTGAAGTCAAGTAGCTAGAACTGTTACTTATAGTTTGAATGATACAGTCTGGTTATAATGTTTGGAGGAGGCATCACAGGTAAGAGCACCATTTGTTGTGTTCCATCCACAACAAATTGATGTGTGTATTTATTTAACTACTATTTCTTGAATCATTGCTGTCAGTCCAAAACAAGAGATTTTGTTTTGGTAACATTTAAAAAAAAAAAAACATCTCTTTTCCACTACACTATCTTGAATACTTTAGTTTTTACGTCACTACATTTATCTAACAGCTTTAACATTGTAAAGGTGTCACTTCGGACTCTGGGTAATTATGACAGCATGTCCTACTCAGAGCCCTAGAGTCTCTCGGGCTCTGGTCCTACTAGTTTGAGACTTTGAACAAACCAGACCGTCATCTATTAATGTAGAAAATAGTTGGCACATTACACCATTATGAAAGTAATAATTAGTTAGCTCATTGTTCAAATGAGCTCCAACTACAACAGTTAAGTCAACTCGTGCATCGGTAATAACAATAAATCAAATGATATAATATAATAGTATAACTTGTGTCTACTTTAAATACTCTAACAACACTTTCCTAATTATACTAGCATACTTTTACTAAAGTAACATTAACATGTTTAAATGCAGGGCTTTTGTAAGAGAGTATTTCGTATAGTGTAGCATGGTCTACTTGACTTATCTAACCGAAGTGATCGTTACGTTACTTTGCAAACCGGCCCCCCCCCCCCCCCCCCCCCCCCCCCCACACACACACACAAAAGGACACGGTAACGTTGTGATTCACTTCAATTAATGATAACTACGGAGCTTGATAACAGCAAGGCACAAGGCTACTTCACTCATTTAGCTAGCTAATGTAAGATACAAATGCTGTCGAGCCCTCACTGCTTGTAAGATAAAGAGCACAAACTGACTACTTACCCGAGCGGCGAGCCCCGCTGTTCTCCGTCATTTTTCTCCCGGGTTGTTGTGATCACATGACTGACAAAGCCGTGCTCTGATAGGCCAAGTCAGTTTGATTGCATTAGGGCTCGATTGCTTATCCTGTCTGAGTAGCCCGGATGATGATGCATCGCAATTTTGGACATCCAATTTTATACACCGAATTTTTTGACATCGAATTTTTTGACGTCGAATTTTTGGGATCTGAATTTGAACATTCGAATTTTTTTCACTTGAATTTTTACATTTTTATTTCACATAGGTAAATTCGGAGCAAAAACATTCAGATACATGATTTTCAAAGTAATTATTTTCAATGCTATAAATTCGGTGTCTAATAAAATTCAAATACTTCTGTCTCTTGTTTGCTTCCATACAGCATGTGTAATTCTGTGGGGGAGGGCTGGGCTGGACCCGTCCAAGTCCAGTTTTGGATAGTCTGGCATGGTTCCATTCCATTTCAAAGAGCTGTTTGACACTCGGCGTAACCTTGTCGCACTGCCACTCCAACATCCAATCACAGAGCTTGAGGGCTAATCACGGGGTTTGTAAAGTAAGGCGGATGTTGTAGTCCCAAACGATAGTTGGGGATTCTCGGTAGTGTAGTGTCTTCGGAAACTCTGTAGTGTCTAAACTCGGAAAAAACTATTTGTTTCTCCGAATCGAAGGTTAAACACACAAAAGCATTGTACACAATTTAAACCAATCAATATTGTGTAATTAACAAGGATAAACTGATGTTTTTTAGTGGATGAGTAATGGAGATATCACTGTGTAATCATTTGACAGTGTGGGGATTACTTCCGGTTTTATTATGAAAACTTCGAGACCGGAAATACTGTTTTCATCCACGCTAACTTTACATGGAAGCTGCCCCATATACAGTACACGTTCTCCTGGCGAGACCTCAAATCATCTTCGTATATCTATCAAACTGTAGATCCTACACATCCACTGGACGTAGATTATAAAAGTACAATATACACTTCTCGCTAGAAATCTAATAAAAAAGCATTTTAATGGCCAAACTATTCCACAATTTAGGATTTTCCAGAGAGGGTTATTTGTGAATAAAAGACCCTCCGGAGCGTTTGCGATCGACAGGAGCATGTTGTTTCTAACACGACCACTAGAGGTGCTACACTTTATAACGTGACTCTGGGTCGTATTTAGCTGCTGAACAATCGACCTATATGGTCGTTTTTTGTAGGAGGACAGGCTGGTTGATTTATTTAATGTATAAACTGCCCATATTGTTCATGTAGAACAAGCCTGCACATTGATTTTATTTTTCATTGAATGTAACCGTTTCAATACGGCAAGGCAAGGCAAGGCAAGTTTATTTATATAGCACTTTTCAACACAAGGCAATTCAAAGTGCTTTACAAAAAATGAAAGAGATTAAGGAAATGGCATTTAAAATCAGTCATTAAAAAGAAAAGCTAATAAAATAAAATAAAGGATAAATCTATTACAGGTTGAGGTAGAAACCATAGTGGAACAGCTGATAACAACAGTGTGTAGAGTTTAAAGCGATCAAGTCCTATTACAGGATAAAGGAAATACAGTTTAAACTGCCGTTGCAGTTCAAATCACCGTCTGTGTGAACGTGAAAATGAATAGAATATCACCTCCCATCTTCAGAGCAATCTGACTATTATAACATTAGCGTTGTGGTGACCACCTTTAATACACTGGGTTACATAATCCACACATGGAACTAGAGTTCGGTGGTTTCGGACGTCGCCCATGCCTTCGTCGGCCCGTGGGTGGCGCGCTCCGGGACCCTGCCTGGCTTCTCCTCTTACCACGATTCACCTCGACGGGGGCTTCGGACGGCGCCCCGTCTGGCCTCTCCCCTGTCCACGGCACCTTCCTCCCGGGGATGCTGCTCCTGCCCCCCGGGGACCCGGCTCCTTCCTCCCGAGGACTTCATGCCCGCCGCCGCTGTGCCCTCGCCTGCGGCCGGGCAGCGCTCCTTCCTGCTGGGGACCACCGGGTTGTTGACGCCCGTCGCGACTCAGCGACCCGGCTTTCACCGACTGGCGGGTGATGACTTCATTCGCCACGACGCCTACTGCGGCCCCCCTTCCGACGGCCCGTTCCATGGCCCGGCCCTCACCTGCAACCTCACCCTCTTCGGCCCCTGTGGTGCTTCCTCCCGGACGCTGGGATTTGTTTGCCATGTTTGGATTCTGGGAGGGCTTGTGTGGTGACCACCTTTAATACACTGGGTTACATAATCCACACATGGAACTAGAGTTGGGGGTATTGTTTCCACACGGACATGTATGTGGTTGTCTATATGTATTGTGTGCCCTCCTGATTTCACTCTCTTGTCGTCCCGGGCTGCGACCCAACAACATCTACATTTCTGCTGCTCATTAAAGCAAGCTTTGTACCTCCATTGCACCGCCTCCGACTCCCTATCTCTCGGCACTACAGCGTTAAGAAACCTTACTTAAATATCTGCCACAACATAAGTAACATTACGTAGGCTACAGTCCGCGGCACTGTGAGTGCAGACATCGATGTGTCCCATTATCATTCATATCACATCATAATGTATCATATGTCTCCTTATCTGAGTCAGCTGAGTCGTATCTGGCCGTGCAACACTCACAGTGTCACATACTGTATGCAGAAGTATTATTTTAAGCAACACATTAAGTTGACGAAACACTCGAGTCAAATGTAATGAAAGTCAGATCGTGTCTTGGACGGGGCAGTGATATCATAAACCTGTTAATGTACGCATTCAAACACTTTTTATTTTACCAGCTGTATTCACCTTGCAGGTGCAGCTATGTGACTTTTATCCTGGATAAAGTGTTTAAGTCATGGATGTTTAAAGTTTAACTTCTTCATATGTCTAATAGTTTACTTTTCATTCAGGAAGTATGACGCTGCGCTGTCAGTATGCTTCTCCATGTTTGTGATTGGTCGAATGCTCCAAATGCCACCCCTTTCATGTGAACGCGCACCTAACTAGATAGGACACGGCTGGCTTGAGCGATCCACTTGATAACCCGCGTCGTAGTACCGTTTAGCGAGAGCACCAGTGCTGTAATTGGGCCGGTACTCACCGGTACGCAGTACCGGCACTTCTGGTTCTGACCCATGGAGTACCGGCACTTCTTGCTCAGTACCGGCATGCTGGCGGTACTCCGGTACTCATGCACCGTGCCAGTACTCAACACTCTCCCGCCGTTCTTATTATACATCCATATATATATATACAGCCGCCCGGTACTCAGTAGATGCGTCATGAGGTGCCGAACCGCTGGAGTTTCACAGCGGCTGTCAGCTGTTTACTCCTGTCATTCAAACAGACAGTGGCGTTTCTAGGTGTACAAAACTGGGGGGGCAGAAAGAGGTCGGGGGAGAGAGAGAGAGAGGGGGGGGAGACAGAGAGAGGGAGGACAGAGAGAGGGGGGGACAGAGAGAGGGGGGAGGAGAGAGAGAGGGGGAGTGTCAAATTACATACTGAAGACCACAGGAGCAACACTGTGAGCGCATACATTTACGTACACAGCGTGGGGATGTCATAGTAATGCACCTTAATACATGGAGTAAAGGTCACCATCACAAAGTAATTCTTAACAATAACAACAACCGTAATGCTTTAGCATTAAAACATCATAGACTGTAAATATAAGGAAAACACAGACACTCATCATCGAGGTCACAATATCAATCAATCCAGCAGAGGCAAAACACAGAAGATCAACAAAATATATGACATAAATGAACTTACCAAAGCTGAAGGCTCACTTGAAAAGAAAAGCGGCACGGCGGTCCTTCCTCTGACAGAATGTGTCTATCACTTTGGGGATGAAGTCCTGTAGTTGCTGAATCAACTGGCTTTCAATTGAAAGCATGGCCAATGCGTTAAGTCGCGGCTGTCCCATGGTGTTGCGAGTGAAAGTCTTTATCCTTTTGAGGGTGGAAAATGTCCTCTCTTACTCGGATGTCGTCATCGGAGTTGTCACTATTATTTTGACCAAAATAACAGTCTCAGCAAACGTTTCCTCCAAGTTGTTCTCGTGAATGGATTTCAACAGAGACAGGGCAGTGTTTCCAGTGTGAAGCTCACTGTGGCGGTAGAGCGTGGTCAGCTCAGACTTCAACTTCTCCTTGTTTCCCAACGCAGGCCACAGTTTCACGGCGCAGTCAAGCTCAGGTGTAGGAAATGACAGGACATGCTGTGGGAAGAATGAGCTGTCAACAAGCTTTGCAGCGATCAAATGGTCACTCTGTGAGAACCTCTGTTCCACCTGTGAGATGACTGTGTCACAAGCCTCCTTCATCACCGGCGCTGTGCTGCTGACTCGTCGGCCTGGCTCGTCTGTTCCATCATGAGCAGTGGCGGCCAATGCATCAGTTTTCTGCCTCATTTTCTGAACATTTTCCTTGAAACGGCAGAGCGCGCTGTTGATCCCAGGTGCATCGATGCTTCGTTTTTGCAGAGTGTTGTATAGAACATCCACTTCTGGCATAAGCAACGAAAAAAACTCCAGGAGCTGCATAAATGCTCGGTCCCGCAGTTTCTTTGACAGGCCGTATGCCTCACTTATGGTGACCGCATCCCATCCTGGTTGTGCGCGTATATGCTTCATACACTGAAGTAGTGCATCTCGGGTCTCCCAAACCGCGTTCACAGTTCTGCTTTTAAAGTTCCATCTCACAGCCGGTGGCCGTGGGATGCGTCTCTGTGCTGCCTCTGCAAGAGCTGCAACACGTTTTGGAGCACCGGAGAAAAAAGTGGAAAAAGCAGTTAGATCTGCAAAAAACACTTTCAGGATGCTCATCCTTGCTGAACACAGTTGCTGCAGGGTCAGGTTCAGTTGGTGGGCGTAGCAGTGAACAAACTGAGCGTTTGGGTACGTCTCCTTCATCACCGTCTGTACCCCGCGCACGTTACCGCTCATGACGGCCGCCCCGTCATAGGTCTGAGCGATTAGCTTTTCTTTCAGCTTCAGGGGTTCCAGAACAGCCTTGATGCTGTTAGAGAGACCTACACCAGTTTTTCCCTTTACTTCCACAAACTCCAAAAAACGCTCTGTAACTGTGAGGTCAGGCATAATGTATCGCAGCACAATCACCATTTGCGATTTACAGGAGACATCGGTTGTCTCGTCGGCCTGAACGGCAACAAATGATGTGTTGTCCACTTGCTTGGCTATTTCCTCCCTGTACACATCATACATGCAGTCCAAGAGTTCATTCTGTATGGTGCTTGATGTCCCTTTGAAAACAAGCTGAGCTTCGTAGTGCCGTTGAAGCCTGGAATCGCCCTCACACATTGTCTCGAAAATTGACCTGAATATCCCTGGATTCAGAGAGTCCGCCGACTCGTTGTGGCCCCGCAGTGCTGTCTCACATTTCCCACACAGTTTAATACAGGTGATGATCCGACCAAGCACGTACCTGTTTTCTTCCACCTTCCTATTATGAGAATCAATGCCGCGTCTGTAGGCGCTGTCAATCTGAGCTGCAACATTCACCCTTCCAAGTAATCCCAATTTTACGGCATTTTCCAAATGACTGTTGCTGCTCTCATGCTTCATTGTCCTCTCCGAAAGATGCTGTAAGTCCTTGTAACCTGTCCTCGACCAAGTACCTTGATCTTCACCAAAAAGCAGGCAAGGAAAGCAAAAGAGGGAATTCTTCTGGATGCTCGCCGTTAGCCATTTCTTTTTAGCAAACCACTCAGCGTTAAACCCACGTTTAACTTTGCCCGCAGTCTGGACCATTTGGAAATCCGGTGGATGGTGGGCACCGAGGCGTTTTACCTCCAGTTTCTCTCCGAGACTAAGTGTCTCAAATGTGTGCTCCAGTAAATGGTCAACTTCATTCATTTTCTTTCAGTTTTTTACTTCTTTTAATCGCTGGTGATGTTAGCTATATGCTGCTCTCTCGTCTCCTCTTCAAACTACACGTGACGTTTCGCAGCACTGCACACGTGAGTACTTACAGCCAATCAATTCTGAATTATGTGAGATGACGTATGGTGGGGATGGGAGCACTTTGCCCCTACGGTCATTATTTTTTTGCCACACACATTAAATAGAAAAATACTCTGAGCATGCGCAGTGTAGTTTTTACAATCACCGTTCACTTAGACTGTGAGAGGGAGGGGCAGGATCGGGTTTTGTCCCACATGGCTCTAAACAGCTCAAAACGGCACTCTAGACACTAATTAGAAGAACACAGACTAAAACAGAAATGTACAGACGAATCAGATTATTAAACATGACCTTAAAATATATTTTATATGTTTTTTTATTTATTTTTTAGTATTTTTTTGTAATCATTATTTGTAATACTTTCTTCTGACACTAGGTGGGGCTGTGCCCCACCTGCCCCTAATGACCCGCCGCCACTGCAAACAGAACGTGCTGGAGAGGGGGCGGGGCTTATCTTCTCCATGTAAATACTGTGGTGGAAACGACTATGTCAAAATTAACCCATTTGACCGTGATTTAATAGTAATACACGTTTCAAAATAATAATAATAATAATGCCGAAGTAACAACATACTGAAAACTGTTAGTAAAACCATGTTTTAATGCTTTACAATTGACATACCTAGATGCACGTGTGTTGTGTTTATGCAGTGCAACTCCCACCCAGTGGGTGGCTATGTAGAGTGATAGAACAGAGCAGGCACGCCCCCGAGAGAAGGAAAGCAAGTCACGTCACAAATTAGCATTTCTAAAATGTTAGCGTGGATTAATAAAAGTGCAAAAAGACAGCGGTTGTCGCCGGAAGAAACTTCAAATACAGAGAATGCTGTGCCTGTGTTGGAAATTGTGTCTGATGGGGAGCTTTCTTTGGTTGATCCTCCTGCTCCAAGTTCTAGTGCATTAGCATTAGCACTAGCTCCGCCGCCTCCTCCAGAGCCTCTAATGTTAGCTGCTGCTGGCGCAACTGCCACCACCAACACCGGGCAAAGCGATGCACCTGACTGCTGTACAACGGACCAGGTGCAATATTTTTGCAAGACCAATGCATGGCTCCTTCTTAAAGATAAGAAGCTAGGATGTCGGATATGCAGAGATGTCAAATCTTTGGGAATACACACTGGACAAGGACTGAAACTGTCAACTGAATGGGGTGAGTGTGCAGTGTCTCATTTCGGTGTTGACAAGGGCAAACAACAAGCTAGCCTGAGAAAAAAAATCAAAGAACATAAAGAATCACAAGCCCATGTAAAAGCTGCTGACATCCTTACATCTGCTTCACGTGAAACTATTCAACATCAAGTGCAGTCTATGCATAAATCTGAATTAGACACCACTATCAGAGTTTTTCGAACGGCATATAAAATTGGCAAACATAGCCGGCCATTCACAGACATGCCAATTGATTTGAATGTACAGAAACTGAATGGGCTGAACGTGGGCAGGGTTTTGCACTCCAATAAAACCTATGGCGAAATCATCGACCACATAGCTCATGAGCTGAAGAAAAAAATGGCAAAAGACATTACAGAAAACCAAAGAAAACTCTGTGTTTTGGTCGATGAATCTACCACTATTAGTGGTAAAACGGTGCTTGTTGTGTGTCTACGCTCAGCATTAGCTGATGCTGAGCCCGAAACGTTTTTTTGGGAGCTGATCGAGTTGGATGGAACAACGGCTGATGACATCACAAAAGCGTTAATGGAGTGTCTTGGAAGAGATTTTAACGAGGACTTTTTAGGTCAGTGTTTCGTTTCTTTTGCATGTGATGGGGCTTCAGTCATGCTAGGGAAGAGAACAGGCGTTGCGACCCAGTTGTGTAGTAAATTCTCAAGCCTGTTTGTGTGGCACTGCTCCAATCATCGTCTAGAGCTGGCAGTTGGGGATGTGGTCAAGGAGGTCTCAGGGCTCAATCATTTCCAGATCTTTTTTGACAAACTCTATTCCTTGTTCCATGCCTCCCCCAAAAATCAGAGGCAGTTAGCGCAGTGTGCGCAAGCAGTCGGACAGCGTCTCCTGGTGATAGGGCGTGTTTTGTCCATCCGCTGGGTGGCTTCAAGTGAAAGGAGCGTCAGAGCAGTCTGGGAAAACTACCGAGTGCTTCATGATCACTTCACAAATGCTGCAAACGACACGAGCAGAGATTCCAGAGACAGAGCAAAGTACAAGGGCCTGGATGATGTGCTCACATCTGCAACGTTTGTCAGCAATCTGGGACTGATGTACGATGCGCTCACAGAGCTCAGCGACCTCTCTCGGCAACTCCAAAAAGAGAGATGACACTGCCTACAGCAGATAGGCTCTTAACTCGAGAAATACGAGTTTTTGAATCCATGGTCACCATGCCTGGCCCACACATGACTACAGTTCATACAGCTCTAGCTGAGAAGTCCTTCAAGGGTGTTGCCCTGCGTGAGAATGGCAGGCTTGTACAGATTCATGCAGGTCAGTTTTTCCGCAGTATGGTAGAGAATCTGAGACACAGAATTACTTCCACAACCTCCTCTCATGTCAGCACAAGAGAAATCCCATTACATGGCCGGGAGGCCCGGGACAATCAGCTAATCCAGGACATGAAAGTTATCCATCCTGGAAGTTGGCCTGAAGAGGAGTTAGACGTACAGTATGGGGACGTAGAGGTGCTACGTTTGTGCGAAGTGCTGAAAGTGGACAGAAGAGAGACTGTTCAGGGCTTTGGCGAATACAAGGAAACCAGGGCATCCCGTACACCTGCTGCCATGGAGCCTCTACTGAAAGCAGTCCGAACCATCGCTGTCTCCACTAGTGAGTGTGAGCGGGCATTCAGCTGCATGAACGATATCCTTACTGCAAAAAGGAATGCTCTCTCTGTCAGCCGACTGTCCAGCCTGGTTTTCATTAAATGTAATGGACCATCACTAGGACAGTTCAATCCGGAACAGTATGTGAGGTCCTGGCTGGCAAAGGGAAGGAGAAGTGCTGATGAAAGAGCCTGTCCAGCTCCAGCCCCTGATACTGATGTCCCCAAGGCCTTCTGGAGCCTTTTCTAACAATGTGAAGTATATTGCAAAGCAGCTCACCCAGTGAGAAGACTTTTGGCATAATGTGCCGATTTGTACAGATCCTGGAGATAGAAGGACTTCAGACCAACCAGGGAGTTATCTGATCAGCTTGGTGTTCAATGTAACTCTTTACCATGGCTCAGACTTTGTTACTTGCAGTTACAGTTTCTCATTTTAGATTGTGCAAATGTTGCATTTGTTTTTACATGTTCTTTGTTCATGCTCTTTATCATTTTTCTGAGTTGGAAAGTTAGATTGCATCATAGTTTACTTTATACATATTTGTATTCTTCAGTGGTGAAGTATATTGCAAAGCAGCTCAGCCATGTGAGAAGACTTTTGGCACTTTTTCGTTTTTCGTTTTCTGAGTTGGAAAGTTAGATTGCATTCAAAATGTACAGAAATACTTAATTTTGTTAAAGCTTTTTATAAAAAATGCTTCTGACCAGAGCTTTGTTTCCTTGTCATTAATGTTGAACACCACCAGAGGGGCTCTCACCTGAAAGGTCTCTGCTTCATGTGTCTTCAGCAGAAGATCTAGACTTTGATTGCTATATTTTCAGTTAATATTGACCTTACTGTTTAGCCATATCCGCTGCCTATCATACAAAATGTTAAGTACAGTGAACCTTTCTAAAATATACAGTAGTAAAGAGACAAACCCACCAGCATTATAGTAGCCAAATTCTTGTTTGTGGGCAGTATATATAAAATTGACTTGAAAAAGTTGCTGATTTTAGAGTACTGGCACCTTTTTCATTCCAATTCAAGCACTGGAGAGCACGTATGTTTTGGATTAGGCCAACCGGCTAACTCCATCCAGTTAGTAATATCCAGGTTAGGTTGAACCAGCTTCGTAGTACAGGCCCCTGGTCCCGACCAGGTTAGCCGCTCAGCATAAGTTACCATGGAGATCTAGCCTGCTAAAAAGAGAACCAGCGTCGTAGGACCGGAAACCCAGAGTTTTCCCTGAAGTTAGCCGCTAAGCAAAAATCCTGCTTCGTAGTATACCCCCCAGGGCTCAGGTGACACGCTCACTGATTGACAGCTGTGGTTAACTGTGCTGGTGCATGCTCAAGTGCTAATCATTCAATTAACAGGAAATCAATGGGACCCATAAGGGTGATCTGTTTCAATATGGCCCTGTCAGTCACACACATCATAAGTCCCTGTTCATTTAGCATTTTCATCTCTCCTGTGAAATGAAACACGTGTCTGCCCAAGATGACAAACAGTCGACGTCAGCTCTGTGACGTTGCATTTTTTCAAATGGCTCCTTAAATGTTTTGTTGGTTTGTTTTTCGTGGGACTACTTCTCTTTGGAGCTGGGTAATGTGACACTTCTCAAATTATTTCAAGAGAGATATGGAGGTAATGATTATATGATGAACAAACTAAAAAGGTCTGTTTACTATAATAACACTGGTGCCGTAATGCCAGTCTACATGCTAACGTGTTAGCATGAAGAAAATACTCAAGATGACCTGTTCACCCAAAGACTATATTTGTTATGTCTGTGCATATGGAATATGTTGTTCATATTGTGTGTGATTACAATTAGAATGTCAGATATATGTGGCATTGAAAAATGAACCCTGGAAAGGGTAGGGGGTTGTTGGGTCACACTGTAGAAGGTCAGTCACGTAGATCTTCTCATCGTCTTGTCTTCTGCTCTTCGCTCTCTCTTTGTTTGGACAGGCTCATGAAAGGTCACCTGTAATATGCATTATAATATCTGTAATCAATTATGAGGGCACTAAGGGAGTTTGGCGTTTATATGACAAATAAAGGAGATTATTTAATATATTTTAACATATTTTGCCTCTGAAAAACTCTAAAATAAAGAAAAAATGTTTTTGCCCTCTTGATATTATTGCAGCATCAAACAACTGCCTGATAATCAATTTTTATTCCATCCCATTTGAAATGTGGCTTCAGTGTAATGAACTGCTAAGTCATTCATGCAGTATATTAGAACTCTTTCCGTGCAATACATGAATGGAATGGATCTGTCAGGGGTCCTGTGAATAACTGATATACAGAAGAATATCCTGTTAGCATTGATCCTGCAGAGCCCTGCCATCAGTGTACCAGTGGATGAATGTTGACATGGAGTGTGAAAGTGTTTGATTCACAATCCACCTTGTTGACCTTGGGAACCGAAGGGCCGCCGGTTCAAGTCCAGATCTTGACTATTGAGAGTGGACTGGAAGCAGGAACTGCGCTGGACAAACTGGCAGCCGGTTTGCTCTGACATCTCTCCATATAACAGAAACATGCATGTGTTTGTATATGTATTCAGATATATATGTATGTATACTCCACTGCCTCCATCTGTGTGCTGCAGCATCTTCCTGCTGCTTTCAGCTGATCACAGAGAGGGACACACACCCTGAGCTGTTCATGAAGATGAGGCTGTGTGTGTGAGAGTCAGTGACACACACTGCCAGCAGCAGAGGGGGATGCCCTGTCTAAGGTGGGCAGCGGGGGGGGGTGTGTCTTGGCAATTTCATGCTCCTCGGCTGCTCAGCACTCAGTCAGCTGCAGCGCACTGTGAAGAGGAAGAATGGGGCATTGGGAGATTAGGGAGCAAACACAATCAGCTATGAAGCAGATATTTATATTTATTAAAGTCTGACTGGAAAGTATGTTCAGGGAGTTGAAGGCTTTAAGAAGTTTAGATGCTGAGTGTTTCAGATTTTCTTCAGGAGTTTGGGGAAGTTTTAAGCCTTGATTTGATGACTTACTGCATATCAAGGCCAATCTCAGATGTACATCTCCTACAAGATTGTTCAAATGCCCTTAGAGTAACGCCGGGGATGTATGCATGCCCTACATACTCACACCTGCACTCTTGGTGTATATGTGAACTTTCTGACACCTCTGTGACTCTCATGTGACATCAAGGCATGTATGCCCTTTAGCGGTCGGAAGACAGTTAATAATGCTCAGGTCTGCTCACCAGCCAGTGTCAATGCACCTGTGTGTATATGAATGACATACATTACATTTACAAGCCACATGAAGGACAAACAGTGTGTCTGTGCAGGACAATGTGTTACTTTGATAAAGATATAGTTTGGATTTCAATATAATGTCCATCCAACTCATAAAAAAAACATTTCTATTGCAACTATTATCTTATAAATATGAATAATAACACTATAGGTTGATCTGTTCGCTCAAACTATGCAAGTAAAGGACTATAAAAGGTATATATTTTTTATTCAAAAAACAATCATCCAAATTATATTTTATGTAATCTCTGAGTCTGAAGAAAGGACATGAGCTAGTTAGTAGACTGCTAACATGTATGATCTGTTTGCTCATCTCTTTTGGTTCAGGATGTAATGCATGTAATGAGATATGTAAATGCTTGCCTCATGTACAAAATAATACACAGCCTTACCTCACCTCCACTCAGACATTTTATCACCATACGCACACCTGTAACAGGTCAACGAGAGCTGAGACTGCGTTGTTCCATTAAGGAAGAGCTCATTCAGCCAATCTTCTTTTTCTTTTAAAGCTGCACAACAGTGGAACTCAAGCCCAGTAACGATTAGAGAACAAAACACCTGCAGTTTATTTCAATCATTAAAAACATGGTTAGTGGAAAGTCAACACTGACACAATCTGTACTTTACAACGCTGTTTGTACACATGTGCATACCTGTTGCTATCTGTCTGCTTTGTGAATATGTATTTTAGTTTTGTTTTTATGTTTTTATATATGCTTTTATCATAATATAAGTATCTCTGTTGAATGTTGTTTTACTGATTGTATTTACCTGTTATTTGAAGTGAATTTTAGTTTTTAGGATGACTTTTAGCATCTGTCCAGGGACTGCAGACGAAACATAGCCTGTTGGCTAACTCTGGCGCATTTACAGAAATGTCAATCAATGTGCACTGTCCCTGTCAAATAAATATATAAAAGAAAAAAGAGGATCATTTATATATAGCTCAACATTTGTCTTGCGAGGCATTTCCTGTGAGTCTCGTACAGTAGTGTTGATTCAAATTGTATGCACCATAGGAAAAACCTCTGACAAATGTCACAATAATCTCTGGGCATCGCCCTCCGCCCGCTACACCCACGAGTTCATACTTTGTTGATTGATTGACATCTTACACCGGATAGCCCCCTCTTGCTTTCTAAACAGCCATTGGATAAAAAAACACGTTTTAAAAAAGTTCAACTGTCAATCAAATGCAGGTCATCATCATTTGTGGGACGCAGGACAAATGCATTAACAAATGATGAAAATGTTGTGCAGTCCCACACAATGTAGGACACCTGGTCAACTTCTCACATGTGATGAATAGGCATTGAACACTGCAGCTCATGGAGGAAACATAACAATATCATTTTATTACAAGGGAATATTCACTTCATCTTTAACTGAACTTTGAATGTATTTTATTGCAGAATAACTGCAGCCTTGAAATCGTGTGCATTTGAATTTCATTAGCTGCGTCTCATGTTTATAGACAGAAGAGCACCAGCTACCAACAATGGTATGGGTGCTGATTTCAATAATAAGGTGTTCCAATGTGAGCCTATTGAATGTGTTTTCATCCATTTCCCTCCTGGTACTATATTTGATGTAGCATGAGGTGTGGAGGAAGTCAAAATGACTTCTAGTATGAAATGCCAAACCACTCATGTGTCTCTAGTGTTGTGCTTGATCTAATGTTGTCATGGCAACCATGCCAGATAAAAGAAAGTAATGGCGGAAACAGACGACAGATAAACACATACACCTCGTCTTAAAAAGCATTATCTCTGAGAGCGGCTTCAGGAATGAGATCAGCATTATTTTTTATTGTACATTTACAAAACAACAATAGTACAAAAAGTCAGTCCAGAGAAATGTTTCTGTTTGTTTTCGACGGATTATATGCAAATGTTTTCTCACAACTGCAGCAAACAGTCCCTCAGACGCACAAGGTGAGGAGCGGGGGGGGTACAATCAAACTTTTATAAAGCTTGTGTCTGCCGGTCGCTCTGCAGCAGAAGAAACCAAAGGAAACATAGAAAAGTTTGACATTCTTAGCGGACACATGGGTGCGGGGGTCCCGGCCTCCGGAAGCTGGCCCCGCTCCTTTTGGTTTTTCCAATCGCCCCTCTACAGCAAACACACTTTGTGCTTCATATGTTCTGTTGTTTTGCCATCACAACAAGAGAGTGCAACAGTAGCTTATGCTTTTCCCAAAGGTATACATTTTGACAAAAAGGTTGGCACATTCAAGAAGACATGAGCTTATTTATAATAACAGACTTTTTACATGTTTTTTCATCCTCATAAATACAATATACGTCTCTTTCCCTGCATCCAGAGCCCAAACAGTACAGACAGGTATTTACAAATGAAGGGAGAGGAAAGAACTCAATTGCTCATAAATATTCAATGTAATGCCAAAAATGGTAGCTTTCTTTCACACAGGGACGCAGAGTCTGGATCCTGAAACACTAAGCTGTCCTCGCTGTCTTCAGGGAGAGGGGGGGGGGGCATCGAAGGTACACCGACACTCCCTGGGTCCTTATCTCATCTCCTGGGGAGAAAAAAGGGATATATCAACATTATATCACATATTTCAGTTTCTGTAATCGTGTACTGGACTGAAAAAAAGGCCCTGTTCTGCTTTTTGTGGTTTTCCCTTCCTTATAGTGTTCTATAGGTTTCAGTGCAATGGTCTGCAAAGACGCCTCCATTCGACTCCTTGGTTTACTTCTGTAACATAATGACATCACTATGTAACACTTGTGCTTCTATTGGCTAACAAACACATTTTGACGTGATAGGCTACAAGATACGTGATAGGGCGGGTCATCTCTAAGCGGTTGACCAATCACAACAGAGCCGGCCAGCTAACCAATCATAGCAGACTGGGCTCTGGTTTCAGACAGAGGGTGAAAAGAGGTGCTGCAGCACAGGCAGTATGAGAACAATAAAGAGCTGTTTGAACATTAAAGCATGGAGACATTTAGAGACACTACATACTGATATACACCTGAACATCAGCAGGAGAGGACTCTTTAAAGTAGAGACACTACATACTGATATACACCTGAACATCAGCAGGAGAGGACTCTTTAAAGTAGAGACACTACATACTGATATACACCTGAACATCAGCAGGAGAGGACTCTTTAAAGTAGAGACACTACATACTGATATACACCTGAACATCAGCAGGAGAGGACTCTTTAAAGTAGAGACACTACATACTGATATACACCTGAACATCAGCAGGAGAGGACTCTTTAAAGTAGAGACACTACATACTGATATACACCTGAACATCAGCAGGAGAGGACTCTTTAAAGTAGAGACACTACATACTGATATACACCTGAACATCAGCAGGAGAGGACTCTTTAAAGTAGAGACACTACATACTGATATACACCTGAACATCAGCAGGAGAGGACTCTTTAAAGTAGAGACACTACATACTGATATACACCTGAACATCAGCAGGAGAGGACTCTTTAAAGTAGAGACACTACATACTGATATACACCTGAACATCAGCAGGAGAGGACTCTTTAAAGTAGAGACACTACATACTGATATCCACCTGAACATCAGCAGGAGAGGACTCTTTAAAGTAGAGACACTACATACTGATATACACCTGAACATCAGCAGGAGAGGACTCTTTAAAGTAGAGACACTACATACTGATATACATCTGAACATCAGCAGGAGAGGACTCTTTAAAGTAGAGACACTACATACTGATATACACCTGAACATCAGCAGGAGAGGACTCTTTAAAGTAGAGACACTACATACTGATATCCACCTGAACATCAGCAGGAGAGGACTCTTTAAAGTAGAGACACTACATACTGATATACACCTGAACATCAGCAGGAGAGGACTCTTTAAAGTAGAGACACTACATACTGATATACACCTGAACATCAGCAGGAGAGGACTCTTTAAAGTAGAGACACTACATACTGATATACACCTGAACATCAGCAGGAGAGGACTCTTTAAAGTAGAGACACTACATACTGATATACACATGAACATCAGCAGGAGAGGACTCTTTAAAGTAGAGACACTACATACTGATATACACCTGAACATCAGCAGGAGAGGACTCTTTAAAGTAGATACACTACATACTGATATACACCTGAACATCAGCAGGAGAGGACTCTTTAAAGTAGAGACACTACATACTGATATACACCTGAACATCAGCAGGAGAGGACTCTTTAAAGTAGAGACATTACATACTGATATACACCTGAACATCAGCAGGAGAGGACTCTTTAAAGTAGAGACACTACATACTGATATACACCTGAACATCAGCAGGAGAGGACTCTTTAAAGTAGAGGACATTACATACTGATATACACCTGAACATCAGCAGGAGAGGACTCTTTAAAGTAGAGACATTACATACTGATATACACCTGAACATCAGCAGGAGAGGACTCTTTAAAGTAGAGACACTACATACTGATATACACCTGAACATCAGCAGGAGAGGACTCTTTAAAGTAGAGACATTACATACTGATATACACCTGAACATCAGCAGGAGAGGACTCTTTAAAGTAGAGACACTACATACTGATATACACCTGAACATCAGCAGGAGAGGACTCTTTAAAGTAGAGACACTACATACTGATATACACCTGAACATCAGCAGGAGAGGACTCTTTAAAGTAGAGACACTACATACTGATATACACCTGAACATCAGCAGGAGAGGACTCTTTAAAGTAGAAACACTACATACTGATATACACCTGAACATCAGCAGGAGAGGACTCTTTAAAGTAGAGACACTACATACTGATATACACCTGAACATCAGCAGGAGAGGACTCTTTAAAGTAGAGACATACATACTGATATACACCTGAACATCAGCAGGAGAGGACTCTTTAAAGTAGAGACATTACATACTGATATACACCTGAACATCAGCAGGAGAGGACTCTTTAAAGTAGAGACACTACATACTGATATACACCTGAACATCAGCAGGAGAGGACTCTTTAAAGTAGAGACACTACATACTGATATACACCTGAACATCAGCAGGAGAGGACTCTTTAAAGTAGAGACATTACATACTGATATACACCTAAAACATCAGCAGGAGAGGACTCTTTAAAGTAGAGACACTACATACTGATATACACCTGAACATCAGCAGGAGAGGACTCTTTAAAGTAGAGACACTACATACTGATATACACCTGAACATCAGCAGGAGAGGACTCTTTAAAGTAGAGACACTACATACTGATATACACCTGAACATCAGCAGGAGAGGACTCTTTTAAAGTAGAGACATTACATACTGATATACACCTGAACATCAGCAGGAGAGGACTCTTTAAAGTAGAGACATTACATACTGATATGAACCTGAACATCAGCACAATATGTCCTGTGTGTCAAAGAATAGATTTCAAAATACTGCTGCTGGTTTATAAAGCACTGAATGGTTTAGGCCCAAAATACATTTCTGACCTCCTGCTAAATGATAAGACGGAATGTTTATTGCACTGCTGCTTTCTCTTTGTATGAATTCAGAAGAGTCATCTTGACCTTGGTTTTATATCGCAAGTCAGTTTTGTAAGAATGAGTCAGATGGCTGTGTAGTCAGGTAGACATCAATCTATACTCTGTCTGGGGCCTGTTCCTAATATTGATTTGTACATGTTTCTCAGAGCAGCACTTAAGAGCATGCTATTAAGCACTTTTTAACTTTGGCTTTCTTCCTGATGATGCTGAACCATGTAATATAGTGCTGTATTAAATATACATGACTCAATAAATGTGAATACTGCAAACCACACAATGAAATGTTTTATACTTTGAATCATTCGCTGTGAACATCCAGTTGTGCAGTTAACAGCCTGCAGCTCCTGCCTCATCATTAATGTAGCAGAGTCCCTTTCAGGAGAGACGATCTAGCTGCTACACACAGAACTTACACATCTAGACTGCACGTTTCATGCATATGCTTTCATCTTTAGTGACTGTCATCCTTTCCTTATGTAAGCATATGCCAAACAACATAAATAAAAAGTCAAAAGAAGATTATGGAGGCAGAAAACGGGAAAGTGTCATTTCAGCCAGAAGAGAGGAATATATCCTGTGAGAAGAGGGAGAGGAGGACAGAAACAGGAAGTGCTGTGTGTGCTAGTTTAGTTTGATTTAGTTGAGAGGTAATGTTCTCTTCTCGGGGTGTTTGAACGACAGGAACACACCAAAGTTTCAAGAACAACTTCCCATCGCGACAATGGAACCTTCCGGGGAGTCTGTGAACGCACCATGTCCTGAGCTCTTTAAGTCCCATTCTAGTCTTCTCATTTAAACACTTGAATTATCAGAGGATCCATGCTCATGATGAAGACTTCTGAACGACAGACTTTGGGGACATTGTCCTCTTGTGTTGCCCAGGATCCGTCTCATCTGAAGCCACAGAGTCCAGATGTGGAGCTGATGTAAAACACGAGAACAGCAACAACTGCCTGCCTATCCTCTTAGGGTCAAAGGTCAGAGATAGCAGTCAGCAGCCCCACAGGATGGGGGGGTAACCTGACTCAGACTTCCTGTAGAAACACCCCAAACTTTATTGGAAAGCTTTCATGTCCCCGGCAAGGCGTGAAAAGGCCGGCGGGGGTCAGTGAGGGTCAGAGAGGGGAGTGAGGTGTTCCTTACCACCCCACAGGGGGTGGGGGGGCCTGAGAGGCACGAGATACAAGGGGGCTCAGTGTAAGTGAATGAGCACTCGTGTGTGTGTGTCACTTTTATGAGTTGCTTTGCTACATTCCTGTGTCAGATGTGTGTTGAGGTGAGGGGGGGCTGACCCCTGACCCCTCAGGTTACAGCCCTGACAGACAGCATCAAAGCTGCAAAGTCTGCTCCTCATGAACACTGAATTATCTCTCAAATTAAATTATAATGGGTCACTTACTACTTACTAAAGCAGTTCAGTCGGACAATTAACTGTTTCTTAACAGCAGCAGGGCATGAGATGTAGTATACTACCTCGGAGGGTTGTGGTTTGATCCCAGCCCCTGCAGTCGATGTATCCTGGGGCAAGACATTCATTCCAGAGATGCTCTCCATGGCATGGACAGACTGGATAAAGCACTATGCTAATACAGCCATTTCCCATAGGATAGTTTGAGTTTGGTGCTTAGGCTCCGGCTTCATCAGATGTCTTGCATAGAACATTCAGGAGAGATGATGAAATACATGTTTCCCGGATCCTACAGGTGGATGCAGGTGAGGGGATGGATGGTGAATCCTTTATTAAAGTAATAGTGTTGAAAGGGGGACACAGAGGGGATAACTTGGGCAAATGGTTGCAGGTTGGTTTCTAACCTGACCGCCAGCTCTACCAACAACATCAGTGGCAAGTGGTATGCGAACCCTTGGCAAGGTTCACATCAGCAGATGCTTCTTGTGTATAGCATACTCAAAATATCTGAGTGATTATTATACGTAAAAATAGCTGGAACAACACTTCTAATCTTGTTTCACTGATTAAAACAACGCTTGCTAACTCAACAGGTTTTTGTGAAAGGGGTTCACATACAAAGTTACACTGTGAATGTTTGAACAATGTTTCAATATGGACAAGAACAAAACAATCATTTGTGTGCTATAAATTAAACCTGATTGTGTTTGTTGATTATTGCAACGTAGGTTAAGATCAGACCATATTGTAGAACACATTTATACATCAATGCAGGTTGTTCCAAAGGGTTCACTCACTTGTTCTTGCCAGTGTGCAGTATATGGCGGCCCAGTAATGGCACATTCTGCAGCTTAAAAAGGAGAGTGTGTTTGGCTGGTGGTAAACACAATTGCAGCTCCAGTTGACTTCCTGGTCTACCTTGATGACCTTGATGTATTTGTGGCAAGTTCCTAACTCTATGGTTATAAATCCATAGCATTTGGTTTAAAGTGATAACACATCTTTAACTCCCTCTCAGCTACCTGCGTCTCCCCACAGTAATGTTGAGAGTCACTGTGTGTAAGCGTTGCCTCAGCAGCATGAAACCATGGAGCGTTCCATTCGGCTGGCACAGCTTGTTCTGCGGTGAAAACACCAGCGCGTCGCCAGGGAGCCTGCAGGGGGGCATTTATAGAGCGCTCCCCCCGCGTAGCGCGGCCTCAGAAGTGCACTCCAGAGGGAGGAGGTGGGCGTGCACGCTGAACATTGTTTCTGACTGTTAAGCATACTCTGAGTAGACTTATGAGCCTGGGAGCATGTTGGTGTGTGAGTGTGTGTGAGTGTGTGTGAGTGTGTGTGGGCAACAAGGGAATGTAAAAGCTCTTTCATACGCCTGCACAATAATACCATGTGTGTTTTATGGAGCACACGTAATGGTATGTAGATAAAACTAAACCACATGCACCTCTCCATGGCAGGGACAGCCTTTGTTCCGTCCTCATGAATATCTTAAAGCATCAATTATTAAAACAACTGGAGATGAAAAGAGAACATTTCCCCCGCATGAGTCCGCAGTGGAATTATAGAATGTTTAGTCGTGCTGTATGTTACCTCGGTGTATTTCCTGGCTGAGGGGGGCCCTCTGGAGCCCGTGGAGCCTCTGGACGAGGAGCTTCCTGTGGTCGAGCAGTTACTGGACATCTGGCTCCTGGAGAGGTGGAGAACCTTACTGCTGTAGGGCAGCAGGTCCTCATCTGGGGGGGGGGGGGGGGCAGGACAGAGAGGACATGTGGTTAACTGTGAGGGCATTCTTTATTTGTCTCTCTTTTTTTGTTCTGTAATTTTGAGTTTTTTGTCTTGAGTCTAGGTCTTTGTATTGTATCATTTGAAAACAGTCAGTACAGAAGCATCATGTTGCAGGATGTTTTAGAAAGGCTTGTGTTTTCATGTCATTTTATAGCTGCATTTTACACACTTTTATACAAATCCTTAAGAAAATGTTTTGTGGTATTTGTTTGTATATGTTTTTGTAAACATTTGTTTAAACTTGTTTATTTTATGCATTTGTAAATGCAGCCCTGGCAAGTAACGTTTAATTGCATTTTATATTTTGGCATCAGCTATCCAGACCTTTTGGAATATGCACAGAATTAAACAACGGAAAAAGAAGCAATATTTTGTCTGTTTTGATAAGATCCTCTTATATATGCCTCTTTCTGAAAACCTCATTTGTTTACTGTGTTTATGAAGTATACCCACTATTGTACACCAAAGTAAGTTCCATGTGTAAACCTATTGTCAATAAACCTGACTCTGATTCGGACCCTGAAATGTATGATCTGACAATAAGTCATGTACACACGTCCATGTGTCCCATTTTCATTACTGTGGGACACTTGAAGAGTACTTCAGCAGCAGGGCATGAGAGCGTGTAAGATAACATAGGATGGACCTCTATTAATCCCCGTGGGGAAATTCAGTTGTACAAGCAGCAACAGGGTAAGCGTGAACAACAGGACAGCACAGATTCACACAGGTTGAAGAGCTGCTCAAACAGGCAGCCACTCAGGGCGGAGCCAAAGTAGTGTACACAGTTTATTTTCAAGTGTTATCTTTTTATCCCATTTCTGATTTAAACAAGGAGTGTAATATTCCAGGAGGATCATGAGCTCTGTGTGCTGGGTTAGCCTCTGCCAGCCTGAACTGAGTGTAACCCTTTGTCTTACTTTCGATGTGTCTGTGAGCCGAGCCCTTCCTCTGGCTGCTGTACTCGCTCCTCTCCAGGGAGGACAAGGCCACGTTCACTGCGTTGCTGGCCTCCATGCTCCCCTGCAGACCCTGCAACCTCTCCCCCCCTGGGGGAGGCTCTGGAGGTGGGGGAAGGTCTAAACAAAAGGAAAAACATGCTTAATTTCGAGTCAGCTTCCTGTGGCATAATTACTTTTTATTCATAAGAAATAAAAGCACTTGTTTTTCATGTTTTTGATTTCTGTTTTTCTCTGTATAATTGAGTACGAAGCAGAGAGTAGCAGTGATGTGATCAATAGATCAGTCATTAGCCCGCATGGTTTTTCTTACCACTGCTACGCTGACGACACCCAATTGACCCAGAAAGCGACTCAGGTTCTGGTCCAGGCTCTCGTCATCTCACGCCTAGACTACTGCAACTCCCTCCTGGCTGGTCTACCTGCATGTGCCATCCGACCTCTGCAGCTCATCCAGAATGCAGCGGCTCGTCTGGTTTTCAACCTTCCTAAATTCTCCCACACCACTCCGCTCCTCCGCTCCCTTCACTGGCTTCCGGTAACTGCTAGAATCCACTTCAAGACACTGGTACTTGCTTACCGTGCTGCGAATGGATCTGGCCCTTCCTACATCCAGGACATGGTTAAACCGTACACCCCAGCACGTGCACTCCGCTCTGCATCAGCCAAACGGCTCGCTGCGCCCGCACTGCGAGGGGGACCCAAGTTCCCATCGGCGAAAACACGTGGGTTTGCTATCCTGGCTCCAAGATGGTGGAATGATTCTATAATAATTCTGTTTTCTTCAAGTTTGTATCTTCTTGGTCGAATGCACTTATTGTAAGTCGCTTTGGATAAAAGCGTCAGCTAAATGCAATGTAATGTAACTCTTACTATATTACAGACAACAGAAATGTAGCTGATATTGTTCCTCTGACTGGAGAGAAGATATTTAAACCCAGACCCAAGCCCACTCACCTCCTTGCGCATCTCTTCTGTAAGCTGAACTCTTGGACACCTTTTTCTTCACTCTGGATTTTTGGTTGGGGGGAGTGCACGTTTCTGCTGGGGAGGAGCAACTGTGCACTGTATGAGGAGAGGGGAGATCAATTAGAGTTTATTATACATATATAGACATGAGGGATTGATGTATTCACTGCATACTCCATATGCTATAACACCCCTGTTGTGCAATATTATTATGTGCAATATATATATATATATACTGTTTCGCAATTGTTATTAGTATTACTGGCTTAGTTAGACAACTAAACTTCTGTAATAAATCTGTAAATAATTGTATATTTTGAAATACTGTCACTGGTACTGGATGTGTTTTTTTTAAATTGTTATTTATGTTATTTCAATTTTCATCTTTAAACCATTTTTAGCTCTTTATTTTTGCTGTAACAATGTAAATGTACCCTCTGTGAGACGAATAAAGGTTTTTGATTTAAAATACAAACAGTGAGTCAGCACAGGGTGAAAGAGCACATGCATGTTCAGCTTGTATTATCTTGTTTTCTGATGTGTGTGTTTTTCCAGGCTTGTCTCCTTACCCGGTGTAGTGCTGCCGCTGTCTGGGTTGAGCGTCGGCCCCTGGCTGTGGGGGCCGCGGGGGGCGGGGCTCTGGCACTGCAGCGTGCCAGCCTCCGATGAGCCTTGATGCTGCTGGCCGGAGAGGCTGGGGATGGAAGGGGGGGGCAGAGGGCTGGGGGCCTGGGGAACTGGCACCGGACCGCAGGCCAACCTTCTGCTATGGAGGAGAGGCAGCGTGAGAGGAGAGGAGACCCAGAACCAGAACCATCTCTGGGTCAGACAGAGCAGGGGTATAGAAACTGTTTGTGCTTTTCATCCCGTTTGGTTCCCTGTTTCTGTTATGATTTTACTCAGCATGTCGTAGTAGGGATTCATTAGTTAGTCGTTTATAGATTAGTGTTAAGTGTTCTTTTGCTGGAAACTCAAATTCTAAAAATATGTATTGTTAACATTTGGCCAAAGGATTTAATATGTGGCTTACAATGGAAAATGACCACTATGGTTAAAAATAAAACAAATAAATAAATTACAATAGTTTTTCCTGAATATGAGAACATGACTGTGCAGCTAGTTTACAAATGCATTATTGAAATGAGAATATGGAACCTAGCATTTGTAAATAATAAATAGCAGTGTTAATAAAACAGCAGCCACTTTGAAACCTAACCCTACTGCTCAAACAGATCAAGGGTGTAATTAAGGCATACAAGTAAGAATTGTATGGTTTGTGAGTTTAATTATTCATTTATAACAGTAATATTGGGTTTTTTATTTTTATTTTAAGGGGAATACACTTACTTTAAATGTTTAATATATGTAAAAATAGAACAAAATAGGACAGGACGGGCTGTAAATTCATGGATAATCTACTGTAATGGAATTATTTCTCCATGTCTACAGGTTGATCTGAACCTCACAATAACTGTATTCATGTGTTGCATCTCAATTACCATTACACTGAACACCACGGTACTGTATAGCCAATGAGTTTTGAAGAGTTTAGGGTCATGAGTGACTTTGGATTTCTACGTCAACACATGGTTGGCGAGCCTCCTCACATACCGTGACAGCTGCTGGTCTGCTTGGCTGAGGCGTGGGGGGTCATGGGGGCCCCGGGGCTCCTCGTGAGGCGAAGGGGTGAGCGTGGCGGTGGACTGGTGACTGTAGGAGGTGGCTGGAGAGGAGGCGGTGTTCCTGTGTAGGGGGGAGGGTCCGTCCTCGCAGCCCTCCATCAGATAGGTCCTCTCTGGGAGGGGGGGGCACCACTCTTCATCTGACCTACAGCCACAGAGAGGAGTGTTACAGCTGGATGATAGTCAGACAGTGTTCTCAGAAAAACAAAGTCTCATTTGACAATCCTAACCCGCTCTGAGGCGATCAAACATTAACTCTGTTCTCTCAGCCTCCGCTCAGTTAGGGGGTCTCGCCGTTGGCTAAACCTCAGGGGGCTCAGCTCTTACTCGGGGGGGATTCTGCTCTGAGCTACAGGACAATATGTGTGCTCTCAGACTGCAGAGAGGGAATGGAAAGAGGAACACAGCAAATTGTGTTTCAGAGGTGGGGAAAACAGTTTAATCACTAACGCTATTGACCCAGGCCCAGGTAATTGAGTTGTTACAGCCAGAGGCAGCGGGGGGGGGCACCTAATGTGCCTGTTATAGGTGACAGTGAGTGTAAAAGATGGTGCAGCAGTGTAATACTAATTTATAAAGATGTGTGAAGGGAAGCTGACTCACCCTATGTCCATGTCCTCGTGCTCCGGGGGCTGATCGTCCGGCTCACACTGTTCCAGCTCTCCGATGGGGGGGGGTGGGGGCAACGCCTCCATCCAGGTCAGAGACGGGGTCTTCACAGCCTTACCCATCGCCTTCTGTTTGGGCTTACCTATAACACAGAGAAACACAGTGAGTCATATGAAGAGGAAACGTTGTCATGGTGACGTCACTGTATAAATATGTCTAAGCTCATTCAGACAAAGAGTGAGAGCAAGAGTCTGTGTGCAATGGAGACAGGACTCAGAGAGACTCGGAACTTTGATGGCAAACACTGATGGTTTATTTGGAGCTTTGGCCGGAGGATTGACAAAGACATGTGCTGTGCCACGAGTTGACACAGTAGATGCCAAACCAATTCTGAAGATCTCTACCCCAGACCAATGTATTCTGAGAGAAGAATCAACATTGTGCATAACAAGATACAACCATAACACCTCTATCAGCTGACGCCAACAGGCAGGAACATAGAACCATAACACCTCTATCAGCTGACGCCAACAGACAGGAACATAGAACCATAACACCTCTATCAGCTGACGCCAACAGGCAGGAACATAGAACCATAACACCTCTATCAGCTGACGCCAACAGACAGGAACATAGAACCATAACACCTCTATCAGCTGACACCAACAGGCAGGAACATAGAATCATAACACCTCTATCAGCTGACGCCAACAGGCTGGAACATAGAACCATAACACCTCTATCAGCTGACGCCAACAGACAGGAACATAGAACCATAACACCTCTATCAGCTGACGTCAACAGGCAGGAACATAGAACCATAACACCTCTATCAGCTGACGCCAACAGACAGGAACATAGAACCATAACACCTCTATCAGCTGACACCAACAGGCTGGAACATAGAACCATAACACCTCTATCAGCTGACACCAACAGGCAGGAACATAGAACCATAACACCTCTATCAGCTGACGCCAACAGGCTGGAACATAGAACCATAACACCTCTATCAGCTGACACCAACAGACAGGAACATAGAACCATAACACCTCTATCAGCTGACACCAACAGGCAGGAACATAGAACCATAACATCTCTATCAGCTGACACCAACAGACAGGAACATAGAACCATAACACCTCTATCAGCTGACACCAACAGGCAGGAACATAGAACCATAACACCTCTATCAGCTGACGCCAACAGGCAGGAACATAGAACCATAACACCTCTATCAGCTGACGCCAACAGGCAGGAACATAGAACCATAACATCTCTATCAGCTGACACCAACAGACAGGAACATAGAACCATAACACCTCTATCAGCTGACACCAACAGGCAGGAACATAGAACCATAACACCTCTATCAGCTGACGCCAACAGGCAGGAACATAGAACCATAACACCTCTATAAGCTGACGCCAACAGGCAGGAACATAGAACCATAACACCTCTATCAGCTGACGCCAACAGGCAGGAACATAGAACCATAACACCTCTATCAGCTGACACCAACAAGCAGGAACATAGAACCATAACACCTCTATCAGCTGACACCAACAGGCAGGAACATAGAATCATAACACCTCTATCAGCTGACACCAACAGGCAGGAACATAGAATCATAACACCTCTATCAGCTGACACCAACAGGCAGGAACATAGAACCATAACACCTCTATCAGCTGACACCAACAGGCAGGAACATAGAACCATAACACCTCTATCAGCTGACACCAACAGGCAGGAACATAGAATCATAACACCTCTATCAGCTGACGCCAACAGGCAGGAACATAGAATCATAACACCTCTATCAGCTGACACCAACAGGCAGGAACATAGAATCATAACACCTCTATCAGCTGACGCCAACAGGCAGGAACATAGAATCATAACACCTCTATCAGCTGACGCCAACAGACAGGAACATAGAACCATAACACCTCTATCAGCTGACGCCAACAGGCAGGAACATAGAATCATAACACCTCTATCAGCTGACGCCAACAGGCAGGAACATAGAACCATAACACCTCTATCAGCTGACACCAACAGGCAGGAACATAGAACCATACAGTAACACCTCTATCAGCTGACGCCAACAGGCAGGAACATAGAACCATAACACCTCTATCAGCTGACGCCAACAGGCAGGAACATAGAACCATACAGTAACACCTCTATCAGCTGACGCCAACAGGCAGGAACATAGAACCATAACACCTCTATCAGCTGACGCCAACAGACAGGAACATAGAACCATAACACCTCTATCAGCTGACACCAACAGGCAGGAACATAGAACCATAACACCTCTATCAGCTGACGCCAACAGGCAGGAACATAGAACCATAACACCCTCTATCAGCTGACGCCAACAGGCAGGAACATAGAACCATAACACCTCTATCAGCTGACACAACAGGCAGGAACATAGAACCATAACACCTCTATCAGCTGACACCAACAGGCAGGAACATAGAACCATAACACCTCTATCAGCTGACGCCAACAGGCAGGAACATAGAACCATAACACCTCTATCAGCTGACGCCAACAGGCAGGAACATAGAATCATAACACCTCTATCAGCTGACACCAACAGGCAGGAACATAGAACCATAACACCTCTATCAGCTGACACCAACAGGCAGGAACATAGAACCATAACACCTCTATCAGCTGACACCAACAGGCAGGAACATAGAACCATAACACCTCTATCAGCTGACGCCAACAGACAGGAACATAGAACCATAACACCTCTATCAGCTGACACCAACAGGCAGGAACATAGAACCATAACACCTCTATCAGCTGATCCAACAGGCAGGAACATAGAACCATAACACCTCTATCAGCTGACGCCAACAGGCAGGAACATAGAACCATAACACCTCTATCAGCTGACACCAACAGGCAGGAACATAGAATCATAACACCTCTATCAGCTGACGCCAACAGGCAGGAACATAGAACCATAACACCTCTATCAGCTGACGCCAACAGGCAGGAACATAGAACCATAACACCTCTATCAGCTGACACCAACAGGCAGGAACATAGAACCATAACACCTCTATCAGCTGACGCCAACAGGCAGGAACATAGAATCATAACACCTCTATCAGCTGACGCCAACAGGCAGGAACATAGAACCATAACACCTCTATCAGCTGACACCAACAGGCAGGAACATAGAACCATAACACCTCTATCAGCTGACGCCAACAGGCAGGAACATAGAACCATAACACCTCTATCAGCTGACGCCAACAGGCTGGAACATAGAACCATAACACCTCTATCAGCTGACACCAACAGGCAGGAACATAGAATCATAACACCTCTATCAGCTGACGCCAACAGGCAAGAACATAGAACCATAACACCTCTATCAGCTGACGCCAACAGGCAGGAACATAGAATCATAACACCTCTATCAGCTGACGCCAACAGGCAGGAACATAGAACCATAACACCTCTATCAGCTGACGCCAACAGGCAGGAACATAGAATCATAACACCTCTATTAGCTGACGCCAACAGGCAGGAACATAGAATCATAACACCTCTATCAGCTGACGCCAACAGGCAGGAACATAGAACCATAACACCTCTATCAGCTGACACCAACAGGCAGGAACATAGAACCATAACACCTCTATCAGCTGACGCCAACAGGCAGGAACATAGAACCATAACACCTCTATCAGCTGACACCAACAGGCAGGAACATAGAACCATAACACCTCTATCAGCTGACACCAACAGGCAGGAACATAGAACCATAACACCTCTATCAGCTGACACCCAACAGGCAGGAACATAGAACCATAACACCTCTATCAGCTGACACCAACAGGCAGGAACATAGAACCATAACACCTCTATCAGCTGACACCAACAGGCAGGAACATAGAACCATAACACCTCTATCAGCTGACACCAACAGGCAGGAACATAGAATCATAACACCTCTATCAGCTGACGCCAACAGGCAGGAACATAGAACCATAACACCTCTATCAGCTGACATCAACAGGCAGGAACATAGAACCATAACACCTCTATCAGCTGACACCAACAGGCAGGAACATAGAACCATAACACCTCTATCAGCTGACACCAACAGGCAGGAACATAGAACCATAACACCTCTATCAGCTGACGCCAACAGGCAGGAACATAGAACCATAACACCTCTATCAGCTGATCCAACAGGCAGGAACATAGAACCATAACACCTCTATCAGCTGATCCAACAGGCAGGAACATAGAACCATAACACCTCTATCAGCTGACGTCAACAGGCAGGAACATAGAAACATAACACCTCTATCAGCTGACACCAACAGGCAGGAACATAGAACCATAACACCTCTATCAGCTGACGCCAACAGGCAGGAACATAGAACCATAACACCCTCTATCAGCTGACACCAACAGGCAGGAACATAGAACCATAACACCTCTAATCAGCTGACGCCAACAGCAGGAACATAGAAGTATACACCGCTATCAGCTGATCCAACAGGCAGGAACATAGAACCTAACACCTCTATCAGCTGATGCCAACAGGCAGGAACATAGAACCATAACACCTCTATCAGCTGACGCCAACAGGCAGGAACATAGAATTATAACACCTCTATCAGCTGATCCAACAGGCAGGAACATAGAACCATAACACCTCTATCAGCTGACGCCAACAGGCAGGAACATAGAACCATAACACCTCTATCAGCTGACGCCAACAGGCAGGAACATAGAACCATAACACCTCTATCAGCTGATCCAACAGGCAGCGAACATAGAACATAAACACCTCTATCAGCTGACACCAACAGGCAGGAACATAGAACCATAACACCTCTATCAGCTGATCCAACAGGCAGGAACATCAGAACCACTAACACCTCTATCACGCTGACACCAACAGGCAGGAACATAGAATCATAACACCTCTATCAGCTGACACCAACAGGGCAGGAACATAGAACCATAACACCCTCTATCAGCTGATCCAACAGGCAGGAACATAGAACCATAACACCTCTATCAGCTGACGCCAACAGGCTGGAACATAGAACCATAACACCTCTATCAGCTGACGCCAACAGGCAGGAACATAGAACCATAACACCTCTATCAGCTGACGTCAACAGGCAGGAACATAGAACCATAACACCTCTATCAGCTGATCCAACAGGCAGGAACATAGAACCATAACACCTCTATCAGCTGACACCAACAGGCAGGAACATAGAACCATAACACCTCTATCAGCTGATCCAACAGGCAGGAACATAGAATCATAACACCTCTATCAGCTGACACCAACAGGCAGGAACATAGAACCATAACACCTCTATCAGCTGACGCCAACAGGCAGGAACATAGAACCATACAGTAACACCTCTATCAGCTGACACCAACAGGCAGGAACATAGAACCATAACACCTCTATCAGCTGACACCAACAGGCTGGAACATAGAACCATAACACCTCTATCAGCTGACACCAACAGGCAGGAACATAGAATCATAACACCTCTATCAGCTGACGCCAACAGACAGGAACATAGAATCATAACACCTCTATCAGCTGACGCCAACAGGCAGGAACATAGAACCATAACACCTCTATCAGCTGACACCAACAGGCAGGAACATATAACCATAACACCTCTATCAGCTGACACCAACAGGCAGGAACATAGAACCATAACACCTCTATCAGCTGACGCCAACAGGCTGGAACATAGAACCATAACACCTCTATCAGCTGACGCCAACAGGCAGGAACATAGAACCATAACACCTCTATCAGCTGACACCAACAGGCAGGAACATAGAACCATAACACCTCTATCAGCTGACACCAACAGGCAGGAACATAGAACCATAACACCTCTATCAGCTGACACCAACAGGCAGGAACATAGAACCATAACACCTCTATCAGCTGATCCAACAGGCAGGAACATAGAACCATACAGTAACACCTCTATCAGCTGACGCCAACAGGCAGGAACATAGAATCATAACACCTCTATCAGCTGACACCAACAGGCAGGAACATAGAACCATAACACCCTCTATCAGCTGACGCCAACAGGCAGGAACATAGAACCATAACACCTCTATCAGCTGACGCCAACAGGCAGGAACATAGAACCATAACACCTCTATCAGCTGACGCCAACAGGCAGGAACATAGAACCATAACAACTCTATCAGCTGACGCCAACAGGCAGGAACATAGAATCATAACACCTCTATCAGCTGACGCCAACAGACAGGAACATAGAACCATAACACCTCTATCAGCTGATCCAACAGGCAGGAACATAGAATCATAACACCTCTATCAGCTGACGCCAACAGGCAGGAACATAGAACCATAACACCTCTATCAGCTGACACCAACAGGCAGGAACATAGAACCATAACACCTCTATCAACTGACACCAACAGGCAGGAACATAGAACCATAACACCTCTATCAGCTGACGCCAACAGGCTGGAACATAGAACCATAACACCTCTATCAGCTGACACCAACAGGCAGGAACATAGAACCATAACACCTCTATCAGCTGACGCCAACAGGCAGGAACATAGAACCATAACACCTCTATCAGCTGACGCCAACAGGCAGGAACATAGAACCATAACAACTCTATCAGCTGACGCCAACAGGCAGGAACATAGAATCATAACACCTCTATCAGCTGACGCCAACAGACAGGAACATAGAACCATAACACCTCTATCAGCTGATCCAACAGGCAGGAACATAGAATCATAACACCTCTATCAGCTGACACCAACAGGCAGGAACATAGAACCATAACACCTCTATCAGCTGACACCAACAGGCAGGAACATAGAACCATAACACCTCTATCAGCTGACGCCAACAGGCTGGAACATAGAACCATAACACCTCTATCAGCTGATCCAACAGGCAGGAACATAGAACCATAACACCTCTATCAGCTGACACCAACAGGCAGGAACATAGAACCATAACACCTCTATCAGCTGACACCAACAGGCAGGAACATAGAACCATAACACCTCTATCAGCTGACGCCAACAGGCAGGAACATAGAACCATAACACCTCTATCAGCTGATCCAACAGGCAGAACATAGAACCATAACACCTCTATCAGCTGACACCAACAGGCAGGAACATAGAACCATAACACCCTCTATCAGCTGACGCCAACAGGCAGGAACATAGAACCATAACACCTCTATCAGCTGACACCAACAGGCAGGAACATAGAACCATAACACCTCTATCAGCTGATGCCAACAGGCAGGAACATAGAACCATAACACCTCTATCAGCTGACACCAACAGGCTGGAACATAGAACCATAACACCTCTATCAGCTGACGCCAACAGGCAGGAACATAGAACCATAACACCTCTATCAGCTGACGCCAACAGGCGGGAACATAGAACCATAACACCTCTATCAGCTGACACCAACAGGCAGGAACATAGAACCATAACACCTCTATCAGCTGACACCAACAGGCAGGAACATAGAACCATAACACCTCTATCAGCTGATCCAACAGGCAGGAACATAGAACCATAACACCTCTATCAGCTGACGCCAACAGGCTGGAACATAGAACCATAACACCTCTATCAGCTGACGCCAACAGGCAGGAACATAGAACCATAACACCTCTATCAGCTGACGCCAACAGGCAGGAACATAGAACCATAACACCTCTATCAGCTGACGCCAACAGGCTGGAACATAGAACCATAACACCTCTATCAGCTGACGCCAACAGGCTGGAACATAGAACCATAACACCTCTATCAGCTGACGCCAACAGGCAGGAACATAGAACCATAACACCTCTATCAGCTGACGCCAACAGGCTGGAACATAGAACCATAACACCTCTATCAGCTGACGCCAACAGGCAGGAACAGGGAGACAAAACCCTGAGAGCACAACACCCAAGGTTGCAGGTGCCTGTGCTCAGTGAGGGCAGAACAAACTGATCAAATGGGTCAAAGTTATGGGCCTAGGAGAATATTTCCCCAACATTCATGGTGTATCAAAAAAAGTATCCCACATAGATAATATTAAGCAAGGAGGCGAAGCTAGTCCGTCTTAATAAAGCGGGGATGCGTTGGCAGGATGTGGTCCTCACCAGTGCAGCGGTCCGGCTGGGCATACTGGGCCCCAGAGGGCCCGGGCTGGGGGATCCAGTGTCCCTCCTCCTGCTGCTCGTTGTTGTGGGACCCCTGGGTGTGGGTGGGGCAAGGCGTGATGGAGGTGGAGGCGTAGGGGGTGGGGGAGGTGTGCTGGGCGTAGGTGAAGCCGTGCATCTCCTCGTTGGTGGCGTCGATGGTGCTGTAGATCGGGCCCTCAGTGGAGCCCCCCATGCTGTACTTCTCCGTCTGGTTCAGGTAATTGGAGATACCCGCTTCTGCAGGGAGGGGGGGGGGGTTAATAACTCTACTTATCACCATACTCAAAACCACTTTCACTTATGAAAAGCTGCAGCAACAGCTACTCAATTTATAACAATATACAATTATATTATTATTTCTTTATCAAGAGGTCAAGGCAGCAGTTGTTATTAATCAGAATCAGAATTATTAGTAATAAAGTATAATGATACAGGCGAAAAGTGTTTTTGTGACAGTAGTTCCCTCTACTGAAAATATACATTGAAATATAATGTATTATATAATATAAGTAGCAATAATGTGCAATATAATATCATATATACGGAGCCCTGGAGGGTTCATAGAGAGAACAATAAATAAAACGTGGCCACGTTTTACTTTCTCGTTCGCACGAGATACCTTCTCGTGCGAACGCTTTATTAACTCGTGCGCACGAGTTAATAAAGCGTGGCCACGTTTTATTTATTTGTTTCTCTATGAACCCTCCAGGGCTCCGTACATATAAGATATATAAACAAAATAATTAAAGTAAAATGTCCAATAAAAGATAAAGAGTCAAGTGCCAAAAAGTTCAAAATATGTCAAAGCTTGAAAACAAAAAAGGATATTTTATTCTGAAATGCATTTGGTACCTCTATTGTCCCTTGGAATGTGTCCGTTTTTATATATATAGCTTAACTATTTTAATTATTTAGACTGATGTTATTATTGTTTTGGGACCATTTAGTATCTAGGGTTGGATTAGTCTTAGAATATTGTATTAGTATTAGATTTCTAGATATGTTAGTAATATATATTTTGAATAGGTTTTGCTTAGTGTCTGAGTCCCTATGCTACAGCTCTGGACAGCTTATAAGTGTGTCCCAGTTCACATATCTCCAATATGTCTCATGACTCTAGTTGTATTTTTAAATGTTCTGTTAATACATTAATTAAATTGAACACAGGCATGTACTGAATAGTTTGTTCCTACCGTTGTAGTATCTCTCGGCGGTGTCGTGGTTGGTGGTGCAGCAGGTGACAGCTTCCTTCCCGCTGTGCACCAGGTTGGTGGTGGGCCAGGAGTCGGCCAGCCACGGGTAATTTCCCATGCTCCCCCCCAGAACCCCCGGCCTGCAGAGGAGACTTCTGTTAGTGTGGGGGTCACAGTACAACAGTCACTGACAGTGAGAAACATCTACAATATCAGTCCAGTCTAGTACTGTGAATTCAAAGAGAATACAGAGAGATGGCAGGATATAAATGGACTGTAGGATGCTATTCAATTACCTTCCATTGAGTCCTGCTCCCTCTACATGAGGAAAACCGACTGCAGGAGACAGAGAGGAAGAGAGTGATGAGAAGCAGCTTTGTAGCCTCCTTTGCTTGCAGTGTATGTTATTGTTACGCAACACAATGCTTATTCTCAAGATCAGCTGTTCCCACTATCACAGAAATGTGCAAACATGCATTCCAATTTAAATGTTTATTTTCCCTTTAAAAAAAAGAAATATAATTATTTCGCCTTAAAAGAATAAAAACACTGAAAAAACTGAAAAGTTGAATGAGTTAGTTGAAAGCAATATAAATAAGTTGAACCTTATATATTTTGTTCAAAGTTAATATTATTGGGTTCAATTAACCTAATACAGTTGTCTGTTGACATAATACATTTAATTAGAGTCAACATTACAGTGTTTTCAGTGTATGAAAAGTTTTGGGCTGCGATCTGAGTGCTTCCACAATAAGACATCACTGTGTCCTCCACCATGTGGGCCCTGACCTGCGGGGGTGTAGTTGAAGGAGGCGGTGTAGTGGCTCAGCTCCTTCCTCTTCTTGCGGCGGCAGTAGATCCAGACGCTGAAGCCCATGAGGATGACCCAGCAGGCCCCCCCGATGCCCGCGATGAAGGCCGGCTGCTTCACCACGTCGGTGATCTGCTCCGCCAGACTCACGCTGCTCTCCTCGCTGCCGTCGCTGGGGCCCCCCCCGCCTGGAGCAGAGGGCGCTTCAGCTGGCAGCTCTGGGGGAAGAAACGAGACGACAAATCAGATCAACTAAAGTAAGGCAAGGCAAGGCAAGTTTATTTATATAGCACTTTTCAACACACGGCAATTCAAAGTGCTTTACAAAAAATGAAAGAGATTAAGAAAATGGCATTTAAAATCAGTCATTAAAAAGAAAAGCTAATAAAATAAACATTAAAAGAAAAAAATACATGGATAAAAGTTACAGTGCAGTTTAAGATATGAATAGTTCAATTAAAAGCAGCGACAAAAAGAAAAGTCTTTAGTCTGGATTTAAAAGTAGTCAGAGTTGCAGCGGACCTGCAGGTTTCTGGGAGTTTGTTCCAGATATTTGGAGCATAATAACTGAACGCTGCTTCTCCATGTTTAGTTCTGACTCTGGGGACAGAAAGCTGACCAGTCCCTGAAGACCTGAGAGATCTGGATGGTTCATCATTTAGCAGGAGGTCAGAAATGTATTTTGGGCCTAAACCATTCAAAGCTTTATAAACCAGCAGCAGTATTTTGAAATCTATTCTTTGACACACAGGAAGCCAGTGTAAAGACTTCAGAACAGGAGTGATGTGATCCACTTTCTTAGTGTTAGTGAGGACTCGAGCAGCAGTGTTCTGAATTAGCTGCAGCTTTCTAATAGATTTTTTAGTGAGACCTGTGAAGACACCATTGCAGTAGTCGAGTCTACTGAAGATAAAAGCATGGACAAGTTTTTCCAAATCCTGCTGTGACATTAGTCTTTTAATCCTAGATATATTCTTTAGGTGATAGTAGGCTGATTTAGTAACAGTTTTAATGTGACTGTTGAAACTCAGGTCAGAGTCCATGACTACACCTAGATTTCTGGCTTTATCTGTTGTTTTGAACATTGCACACTGAAGCTCAGCGCTAACTTTTATACGTTCTGCCTTGGCTCCAAAAACCATTACCTCAGTTTTATCTTTGTTTAATTGGAGAAAGTTCTGACACATCCAGTCATTGATTTGTTCAATGCACTTACTCAGTGTTTGAATTGGAGAATAGTCTCCTGGTGAAATTGTTACGTACATTTGTGTGTCATCTGCATAGCTATGGTAACTTATTTTGTTGTTCTTCATTATCTGAGCCAGTGGTAGCATGTAGATGTTAAAGAGAAGAGGCCCCAAGATGGAGCCTTGAGGAACCCCACATGTCATATTTGTCAACTCAGATGTGTATTTACCTATAGAAACAAAATTGTTTCTGTCCTTTAAGTAGGATTCAAACCAATTTAGAACTGTTTCTGAAAGTCCCACCCAGTTTTCCAGTCGGTCTAGTAATATGCTGTGGTCAACAGTGTCAAACGCAGCACTGAGATCTAATAATACTAACACTGAAGTTCTGCCACTGTCTGTGTTTAAGTGGATGTCATTAAAGACCTTTACAAGAGCAGTCTCAGTGCTCAGTAAGTGGAACTACAGATCATTACATCATCTTCTTTGTTGATCTGTTGTGCTTCAATGTCTTTTAACCAAACCAATAAAAACCTAGTGCATAAAGTTAAACATCAATCAAAGCCTATTGTATATGATTGAGCTAGAGCCGTAGAGACATTATATAATATGATACTAACCAGAGAGTCTAAGGTACCTGGGCACAGAAACTAAATGCAAACTTCCACATTAATAACATTTAGCAGGTTTACGATTGGCATGATTGTGTAGAGTGTTAGCATGTTAAAATATGATGTTGTTGGGAAAATACTGAATGTTCCTTCTATATCAGAGTAGCACATGATAACACAGGCCCTACGTAGCTGTGCACGTAGCCGGATGTATGACTACATGGATGACGCTCATGAGACACTGTGTTGAAGTTATGATAGCTATGCTCCTAAGATGATGACACAGCCCTGCATAGAGAGATAGGCATATGACTGTCATGTGTATTGCTTACGCAGGCCTTAGCTAATCTGAGCTAATGTCAGAATACTGCTTTGAACCGGTGTTCTTCCATCTTGTTGACTGTAACTCCGTCTCTTGTATATCAGCATATGAAGGACACTGTTCTGGGAACTATTTGTCCCACGCAGCTCTGTGTGTGATGACTACTTCCATTCTTCCAAGGATAATAAATACATGTATCCTGATATTGAAGATCAAGCCGGTGACGAGTGATATTCTAACAGATATGAATCTCTTTTATTCTGCATAGATGTGCTAATAAAGGATTGGATAATAAACAAGAGGGTTTAGCACTGTTCATGACTATAACAGACTCATATTTTCTTTACAGTCAAAAATGATATTACAGGCTGCTCCTTCAATACTTTTATATTTCTGTTTACTTTTTTCTAATAATAATAATACATTTTATTGATATAGTGCCTTTAAAATGTATGCAAAGACACATTGACAGATACATATCAAAATTCATACATAATAAAACAACACACCTAAAATAAAATATTGCTATTTTTTGTATTTATGCCATGGCTATGTCTTTATCTGATTTTATTAAAGTATGATTGCCTCTTTAATTAAAATGTTAGACTACTGTTTGTATTGTTGTCTTTTATCTGCTCTGTCCCTTTGCTGTAACAATGTACATTTCCCCGCTGTGGGGGAAAATGAAATGATTTCTGATTCTGAAACCCTCAGGATTCATCCTCTGGGGACATTGAATGTGTGCACAGAATGTCATGACAATCCCTCCGAACGTTGTTGAGATATGAAACTGTTATTCCTGCAGCTGTTGGTGTGGTGGACTCACTGATGAGCACGGACAGTGGCTGGCTACGGGCCCCCACCCCGGCGCTGGTCACCGCCGCCACCTCCAGCTGGTAGAGCACGCCGGGCACCAGGCCCCTCAGCGCCGTGGACAGAGTGTCCCCGTCTACCGTCCGGTTGATGTAGTACCGCGTCTGGTTGTCTCCGCCGCTGCCCACACACCAAACCTGAGGGACACAGATTTATTTGTTCTGCTCAATTCTCTTTTAAATGTATTAGTGTATGAGATCAAGCTGAAAGTGTATTTGCATTTATTCCCTGATGAAATCACTAACAATGCTGCAATATTTCATCAGTGTGCTGTACTCTCAGATATTCCCTGTGTTGGATGTACAGTAGAGATTGAACCTGACCACTAACCAGTGAGTTCTGAAGTCTTAAACACAGCCTCAGGATTTCTGTTGCCCTGCATGGAGCCAGAATGAACTAAATATTAAGGTCATCTAGAGACAGAATTCTCTGGTGACTGTCTAATAACCCCCAGCTCCATTATTTGTGAGTAGTTTGAATTTAATTGAATCAATCTTCTTATTCTTAAAATGTGAACATTAAGGCGAGACACTTCAGGATGACACATGAATCTTTCTGTACTGGGCAATTCAACCGGGTAACAGTTTTTGTCTTATTGCTTATACAAATATTTTTCTAGTAGAAAAAAAACTTCAAAAGAACACATTTAGGTGTTTAATTTAAGTGAGCATTATAAAATGTGTTATTTGCATATTTTCAAATACAACTTCAGAAGACTTAAAACTATTATTGTCTTTCATTGAACTTTCATAGTAATGTCTATTAGTTAATGTTAAACTATTCATCTGACATTCTTTGAACTTGTATGGAATTTTACGATACACATCTGTAAAGGCTGATTTCTCAAAACAACTAACAATATTCTGAAGGTTTTAAGAGAGGGCATTTTTCATATATTTATCATATATTAGAGTCATATAACATTTACATTTTTAAAAACATTTTTATAGTTGCATTTAATACGATTATACATAATTTGCATATAAATAATCAGAATCAGAATTATACCATAAAACCATAACATTTAAGACTAAATGTATTACAAAACATTGCCTTAATGTAAGTAATGTGCTGATTGAGTTTTGTGGTTAAAATGGAACTTTCCAACATGTTGAGCCCTATCCAAGTATGGTGACATGTCCCCTGTCCTAAAGCAGTGTTTTCTCTGCGTGTTCAATGTGTTCTCGCAGCTTTGTGCTGTTTATTATATATGAATTCTTAGGTGGTGGTGCTTGTTTCCTGCAGATAAAACAAAGTGACAGTTGACCGGGCAGAGGTATTTACCCTGTACTCCTGGATGATACCATTCTGCATCTCGCTGGGGGGGGGCTCCCAGGAGACGCTGATGTTGGAGCTGTTGCTTAGCTTCACCGTCACCACGGTAACAGATCTCGGTGGGGCACTGGGGACTGTGAGAGGCAGAATTTGGAGTGAGTACGCACATTTAAAATGACAGTGGATAAAGGGAGGACATGTAAAACACAAGACAAGAAACATGAAAGAGAGCTGTATCAGATGGGGAAATTAATTATTTCTTAAAAAAGTTAATAATAGTTTATTTTCCCCAGACTAAGCTTCTCGGGTCGATCCAAAATGCTGATGGCGTAAAATATGTGCTCTCTTGTTTTTAATCTTGAGTTTGTATCAGCTCATATAACCCTGATAAAAAACCTCAGGCTGCAGAAATAGCAGTGTGTGGAGGGCGAATTGAATGAAAAAAGAATCAATATAAATGAACCCAGAAGTGCGGAGGATATAAAATTAATCGCCAAGTGAGATAAGATTACTGAGATTAATGTGGTGTCAGACAGGCTAATAAACGTCCGATTCCAAGGCCCCGCAATGTCAAAGAAGTCAACCTTGGTTTATTTAAAGAGGACATATCATGCTATATTTTAACCATATATTGTAGCGCCATACCTATATAAAGTATATAAATATAGTTTTTTTTTCAAAATACCAAACAGATCCTGCATTTTAGCCATGCCTCATTTCGCTCTATTTGCTCTTTCCAGCCCTGTTTTTGCAGGGGGCTGATTCTGTGAGCTGCAGCTGACCACGCCCCCCTGCAGGAGAGGGCTCTGAGATCAGCTGCTAGGCTGCAGCGGGGAGAAGAGGGGGACAAAAAGAGATCTCCGTCCTCTGTGTTTTATTCTTATAGAAGTAAGAAGAGAAGTAACGGGGCAGAAACCCTCCTTTTTACGCAGCGGTCCAGACATAGACATCAAACGGCGACACATATTCAGTTGCAGTTACTTTGGCATTAGGGCAGGGATATCTAGATACTTTCCAAGGTTTGACATAATGAATTGTGCTACTTTTAAAGCAAGCAACGATGTTTTCAAATCTGTAATCAAAAAGCTCCTCAAAAACACTATTGAAGCAGTTCCTGCCGTTGCTACGTTAGTTCAAACAGTAACAACGGACTATTTTTCTTAGCGGATGCATGTCAATTTAAATAAATACATACAACTATTTTTTAAATCAATAAAATCATTTTCTAAATCCATAAAAGCATTTCAATTAATATTGGGAGTCATATCGTTACTGTGTTGAGAATGTGGCCATGTAATAAGCGGGGAAATGTGCACATTGCATAATGTGCCTTCATGCCGATCTAGATCCCTCCGCTTCGCGTCGGGCTCCTGATCAGCCTGTCTGTGTTCTTTTCCACATAATGACCGCGTCGCTGCACATTATCCCTTACATATAGAGTCATTATTCATTTGTTTTAAAGCAGGAGGCGCAAACGCTTGCCTCGGGGAGGGAGAAAAAGAGCCACAGCGGAGAATAAACAGAAGGGCAACCATGGCAACCATGCAAGGGAAGTCTTCTTCGTTGCTTTTGTGGCAGACTACAGCGCCACTTACAGGCCTGGCATATGTACTACAGCGTCTCCAGCGCTTTCGAGCGGCAATGGCCGGCCGTGGCCCAACCTCTCATTCCCCTGATAGGTGGAGAATTAACCACTAAGCGGAGCACCACTTCTGTGACGTAGAAAATAATTCAAATCTGGATCAGTCTGTATCAGATCCGTTGCAGCCCCTTTTTTAGAGATTTGGGGAGGAAAAGAGAGAGGGTTGTGTTCCCTGACACACCGGGGACACATATTCATGTATAAAAGACGTACAAGAGTGCATTTTGCATGATAGGTCCCCTTTAAAGAGGATTTCTGTGCATCTCTTTCAGAAGCCACAAGATGTATCACCTTCTTCTGTGGTTCGAACCAGTAACGTCCGACTGTCCTTTCCCTGGAATTCATCGAAATATGGACGGATCTTTATCTCGTGCTCGGTTCCTTTAAGCAGGTTGGTGAGAGTGGTGCTGCGTTCAGAGGGGGAGTTGATATCCTGCAGGAGCCAGGACCCCCCGCTTGGCCGGTAGAAGAGCCGGTAGCCCTGCACGTACTGAGACTGACGGTCCACCTGAGGAGTGGACAGAGGGGGACATTTGAGAAAGATAAGAGGAAGGAGACGTTTAGGAAACATCTGGAGCATGGACTGGAAACAAAAGGAGAGCTCTACCTGATGGCAGACACTGAAGGTTTATTGGAAGTTACAGCCGGAGAGACGACAAAAACATTTGCAGCAACGAAGTGAAAACGCTCATGCCCAACCAACTCTGAAGATCTCTCACCCAGCCTCATGTATTTAGCTAGTTCTAAATAAATGTCAGCAGGAATAGACATAACAAGCAAAGCACTGTGGCTCCTTGCTAAGAGAATATTTTCCAAAGTGTAGACAATTCCCCGATAAGATGGACTACTTAAAAAAACATTCCAATTTGGGATCAATAAAGTATATCATAACTTAGATGTCCCTAGAGCCAGCAAATATCCCGTATCAAGCTATGCGTGACCCACAATGAAAGGACTGAAACACTGACTTTAATTAAATGTATTATATCTGATTTCACATAACTCTATTAGGTTAGTTGAAAGCAATAATAATAAGTTACAAAATATTAGATTCAACTTAATTATGCATTCCACTAACCTTAAACCTCTTTCAGTGTACAACAAGCAATAATAAGGAGACAAAGTGGCACTCCCATGCTTTAGCTCTGCACGGAGAGTCGAGGATAATAGAAAGTGATAAACTAGGTGAAAGGTCTCGGCACATGTCAAATATAATCCTCAACAGGAGAAATGGGTAAAATGTGTCCATTCTGAACCTCCAAAGCGTCCTTCCTTAAAATAAAACAAAGAGCCACTCACGGTCCAGGACACTCTGATGGAGGACGTTGTCAGGGTCACGGGCTCCTGCAGCTGGACGGCCACCTCCCCCAGCTCCCTCTGCACCTGCCTGTGGTCCACGCCCTGCCCAGTGGGACTCACATCTGTGGAAACACTCATGTTCACTCCTCTGCTACAGTTCTCTGTGTGAGTCATGTTCTACCTGAGAGTGCAGACTGACCTTGGGTCCTGACGGGCTCAGAGATGGGGCTGGGGTCGCTCAGGCCGTAGGCGTTCACGGCTCGCACGATGAACAGGTAGATGGTGTTGGGGAGGAGGCCGGTGATGGTGTGTGTTTCCATCTTCACCATGTCGGCTACAGTCTGCCAGGTGCTGCCTGCTGATTGGCTGAGGAGGAAGAGAAGAAACAACTGAGGATCAGTTTGGGATCTTTACCGACCAGCTGCTCGCCGTTACAATAAAGTCTCCTGCGCATCAAAATGTTTCCTGAGCAAAACTCATGTCTCTGTATTCACCATTTTTACATCAGCAACAATTCACTGGAGAGTTGAAGCACCTAACATAATTACTTATTTTACCTTCCTTACAGAATAACAAAAATATACTTAAAAGGTACATTTTTAATGGAAATAACTTTTTGTTAGTTTTGCTCAAACTGTGACTATATCCTGACAGTAGTGCATTGAACAGATAATCTACTCCTAATGGTATTAGCAATATTCCAGCACCAACAATCAGAACGTTTCTTCTCTGCTGTGATTGGTAGTTTTCCATCAAGCAAGCTGAAGGTATCAACTGATTTCTAAAGTAGGCTATAACAGGAAAAGTAATGAATGCAGACATGTGACTATTATACTTAATATAACAAACGACAAAAGCTGGTTGAGGTGAAGTGCAATATTTGCCTTAAATGTAAAGAATTAGAAATACTCAAGTAAGTAACATTTACATGAAATGTGTACCTAAAGTCTGAGTCTGCTATTCTGGAGAAACATGTTGATATTTGAACTCAAAACTCAAACTAATACATGCCTCCTTTCACTTCAAATCGTAAGCATGTGTTGGATCTACATCTCGTTCCCTCCCACCACTCTCCTCCTCATCCATCCGTCCTCTCCCCTGTCCTAGCTGGGAGAGGTTTGTGTGGATCGATCTGAGACATCTTTCCCCATTTACAGAGACAGAACTGTGTGTGAGCACTGGCTTCTTTGCAGGGCCCACAGAACAGAGAGCTAGTGGACCGTATGAAATATTTGGAAAAAAAAGGTTTCCTGGATTACTGTCGATGACTCCCCCTGTACTTAACTTGTAAATGTTAATGTAGACTTCCTCTAATATGATGTGGGCAAAGTCACTCAGAACCAACACGTTTGTGCTCACTAGAAGATCTGCGAATAATACAATGTGCAGTCCTGTTGAATAATGTAATGAGGCCTGTTAGGAGGAACAGCTGCCAGTAGAAATAAGGGCATGTTCTCAGCCTTGTGGCACTCCCCAGGTGCTTTACCCCCCACACCCTTCAACCCCCTTCCTTTTTCTCTGTGAATTGATTGTCACCTTGGCAGAGCGGCAGTCACAGATGCCTCTTCAACCATTTGTTTGACACATTTAGATTTTCCCCAAGGGTACTGTGCAGGTTCCTGCTGAACTAGCTCTGTGCTAAACTGCACAATTAGACCAAAGAAGGAAACCACTGGAATGAATAATACTCATCTCATTTTGCGTGTGTGTGTGTATGTGTGTGTGTGTGTGTGTGTGTGTGTGTGTGTGTGTGTGTGTGTGCAGGCTAGATTCAAGGTTACTCTGTGGAGGAGATGCTCAGAGGGAGTTCACAAACAAGGCTGTGGCCTACTGGGAGAATAGAAGTCTGTCTTGGTACTTCAAATAAGCGCGCACACACACACACAGCACCTCAGGATAGGAGATGTTATTGCTGCCATCCCAGCGGAGCCCTCAGCTGCTTGACACAGAATCAGTCTGTTACCTGGGAACGCTCGGCCGGTGGACGATCTGATTAAGCTCTGCTGGTGTTCCTCTCTTTATCAAACTATCAACAAGGACACATTTCCCCAAACCGCTGCCTTTCTCTATCTGGAGGCCTCCTCCCCGCTCAGATAAATCTAATAACATAACCAACACAGTCTCACTCCCTGATCCAATAGCAACGCTTGGTCAGGGTCCTTTGGCGTGCAGTTGTGACGCACCAAGTCTCTTTCAGCTTCATAAACGGACGCAAATAGCTTTCAACTGAGTGCAATGTATTCCCATAGGCGGTTTTTGACGCTCAGGGAAGCACCGCATCGGTCCATAAAGGCTTCTCAATTCTCTAATTTCCCCTCCTCGACTCCTCGAATCCTCCGGTAGTGACCCGGAAATGGATTTCAGCCATGTTGAAGGACATTTCTCTAAATGCACATTGAGGACCGAGCATCGAGGAGGCTCTCTGGAGGAGCTATAATCGAGGATACACTGATGGGTCCTCCACGGCTCCTCCGCGGATGTATTTCCGGGAACAGAGATGTTTCAAAGAGGCGTGACGCACAGCCGGACTTATCTCAGCCAATGACAGCTCTGCATGCATCCCCTGGATATTATTTTATTAACTGCTTTCATCGCAACGCGATGTTTGCAGTGAGAACAGCTGTGAGGTCCGTGCAGAAAGCAGAGCAGTGTGTATAATATATATCACTCAGTACGAAAAAACACTATAGTATTACTATTAAGAATTACTATAGAAATACCACAAAAAACTGCTATAGTATTTCTATGGTGTTTTGGGACACACTATAGAGAATTACTTTAGTAATACTATAGAGTTGGCTATGGTGATCTTATAGTGAAGTTACAGTTATACTATAGTGTTTCCTGTAGTATTTCTATGGTTTTTCGGCCATTATAGGAAATTACTATAGTTATACTATTGAGTTTTATGTAGTATCACTATAGTGCTTTATATATTATTTCTATGGTTTTTTGGAACACACTATAGAAAATGACTATAGTAATACTATAGAGTTGGCTATGGTGATCTTATAGTGAATCTATAGTTAATTAGCTTTAATAATGATGTAGTCATCCCTATAGTAAGCATGGTATCAACAAGTTAGCAAGCAGAGCAGTTTCAATTTGAAAGATAGGGACTTTATTAACAAAATAAAATACATTGTTCACAGAATATGAATACGAATAACTTAAATGTAAACAATTGACAAGAACAATTTCAGGCTCGAAACAGAAATGGTTGGGCGATGAAATGAAGTTATTTGCACTGTAAGAGACTGTCAACGCACTCGCACTTTCTCGCCACATCTGGCCGAACAATGAAACCTAGCCAAAGTAGCTAGATAGCATTAAACATATAGCTGCTAATGCTATCAATACAATGCCGATTGAAGAATGATGGTCACAGAAAATAGTGTAAGCTACATTAAGTTAAGATAAAATAAATATAATAAAAAAGAAGAACGGCCTAAAGGAAAATAATTGTCATCCAGGCAGCTAAACTCAAACAATAGTTAGCTGTTCAACATTGGCAAAACATATTTATTTAAGTTTAAAAATATTTATTTAGCCCCCTAGCTTGCTCACATTATGACAATATATCTGCTCACTTTGTTAAAAACGTTTTGTTTCTGTAACTTACCTAGAGTTAGACTCTCCTCCGCTGACATCCATCCTCCACAGCAGCCAGAGGTGAAATGGCAGTTGGGACATTTGATGGACAGTTGGACAGTTGAAAAATGATACATTTGAAATAACTCAACTGTGATTGTGCAGGACAGTGGATAGACCAGGGGCGTCGCCTGGACCTGGAAACATTCGGGGCTTAGCCCACAGTGGCGGCGCTACAGTCACATTTTCTACTGCAAGACTCCCCACACGCACATACACAATTGCGCCATCTGGTGTCACAAACGTGTGCCTGCATTAGCTTTGTTACGGCAATGGATTGTGGGAGATTCTCATAGCACGTGAGGATCTCTTGAAGGTAAGGTGCCTGTATTATCTCGGTGGACAAAATGTATGTTTTGATTTTATAAGGACAATAACGTACTGTTGTGTTTGTTTAGTTTAATGTTAATTGTTTAATGCTCACAGTCACAGCAACATGTTTTTAGTGTGATTGACTATTTGTTTTATATGATTTATCAACGTGATCATCAATAGCTAATCTGAGCACCAGAACCCAGCTCACGAGTCCTTTTATGCTGTCCATTGAAATGCAGGTATGTGAGTTTTGTACACCAGTTTATTTATGTTTAATGTTGCTCCACATGATGCCTTGACTACAAAGTCTTCCATGTTTCTACGCTTCTTCCTCTGTGTCACAGTTTCGGGAATATCAAGATCATTGCACAGGGCCTTGGTCTTGTCATAGACCTCATGTGCTTTCTCGTTACTTCGGTAACTTTTCAGTGTGTTCTCAACTGCTGTTTTGTAATCTACTGCCTGCACCAAGTCAATTGTTTCTTTCTGCAGGTATTTGTGCAGGCCCTGAGTGGTTGAGAGCAGTGTCTGGAACATGACAGCATGTAGATGGTACTGAATTTTCAAAGCTTGCTTTCCAGTCCCTTTGCTTGAGGGGCTGAAAGGCTCCCTAAAGTCTTGATCAAAGCAGGGAGGTTTTTGACATGCCCAGCGAACAAGTTGTTTGTCCCCTACCTCTAGCTGTTTCTGAAATGTTTGCAATCTCTGATGGTGGACAAGAGATGTGGAGAAGAAAGAGTAGAGACACTCCAGGAGACCAACGCAGGTATGTGAGTTGTGTACACCAGTTTGTACAAGTTTAATGTTTCACATTGCTTGTGAAAAATATACTACCACTATACGATCACTGATGTTTTGTTGTTGACTGGACACTTATTTTGTAAAAGAGATAGCATGAGAGGATCTCTTAAGCAATGCAGCTCACGTGTCCTTTTTATATGCTGTCCATTGAAATGCAGGAAAGTAATCAGCTCTGAGTGATCTGTTGACGAGGGGACACTACACCGGAGTTACATAAGCAGAGATAAAGTGCTATTTTGAGGGGAACTCACCTCCTCTGGGGGGGCCGGGCCATGCTCCCCCAGGAAGATTTTTTTTAAATATTGAAGTTAAAAGCATCAATCTTGTGCACTTTGAGAGTAACATTAAGAGATATGGATACATCTCTCAACATCCATATGTCAAAAAGAAATCAAAGAATCAGAATCAGAAACGGGTTTATTATTTAAAAACACTTCATTTTCCAATTAAATCATAAACTATGTCAAATTATTAGAAGTTGTTAGTAATCAGATTAAACAGAAAAAAGGGATGGAAGGAGGAACTAATAATCCCTCATCACTTGCTGTTTGCGGTTGAAATGATCTCTTTTGCTGGCCAAACATGCTGGATGGAAAGCAGTGATGTCTCACTTGCCTTGGCCCTGTATCTGCAGTCCCTAAATCAGTCATGTTACTCATTGACTCTTGTCTGTTCTGGTGTTCCTGTTCATTGTTGTCTCCATTGTCGTTCTTGTCTGTTGTATCTCTTTCTTGTGTGTCCTTTTTCCTGTTCTCCTTTCTTCATCCTCTACTCTGTTTGGCTCATCTGTGATGACTGTGTAGGTAAACACAAACAAGTATGTAAGTCAATCAGTTTCCAGCTCTGTCAAATAAATGAATTTCAAGATACACACATTTGTCTTCATTAAAATGAGTGTCACCACACTGTCACAAAATGTAATACTAACCAATTGAAAATAGTTAAATGTACATCTCTTGTAGATATCACTGTTAGAGTAGTTATCTGCCAATAGGACAGAATCATTCCTATACAAATGCAGTTTGAGTAATTCACTTAATATATTTACTTAAAACTTTAATATAGTCATTTTCACTTAATACTCTAATATAGTCATCTTTCTGCATTCAACACTAAGGAAAGCTGTACAATTTGACATGATAATGAGGAAAAAAGGCCTCCGACAATGCAGATCATTTTTTGATCATATCAATTTTAAGATGGGGGTCAAGGCTTAACATTTGGGAGCATAGTGTCCCTTCCCCCTTTCAGGAGCCCCACTGGATTGGCTTTGATCTGAAATATTTGTATAAAAAGCTTGTTAGCTGGCTGTCCATCTCATAATGTTCACATAGAAACTAGCTGTCAATAGGAAATATAAATCAGAAGAATTATATTTTCATGCAAAATCTGTCACAAAAAGAGGTTGCACATTTAAATGCAGGTGTTGTTATGGCAACGTCAGTGGCCAGACAGCCACATTTACTGCTGCAAATACGTTCAAATATGCTGTCGATACGTAAAGCAGTGGCAACTATGCCACCATTTCAGCTGACTTTTTCTCAGAAATACTGTCACATAACATCCATATATATATATTTCAGTGCTAGGTTGATGCTTAGCTAAGCTAACTATGAATTACTTTAACTGACAGGACTCAGGAATCAGGATCAACTGTGTACTACTAAGTAGTAAGGTAGCTTCTAGCTTCATGTCGAACACAGACAGTAATTCAACATTTCCCAGAGAGCTTTCTTTGAAATCACCAAGTAACGCTAAAAAACACAACATTTAGATTGTATGACAAAGTGTTTATTTAATATATCTGGCTAGCTATAGCTACTTGCTAACGGTTTAGCTTACCCGCGCGATTCAAAGTAACGTCAACGTAGCTATAATGTATGCTTTGCTTACATGTTCGCATAACTTGTAAGTTTACTGACAGGTACATACCTTGTTCATCTCGCTCAGGTGGTGGCTCTGGGGTTGTTGTGTGAGCCACCACTTGAGAGTTGCCGTCTTTTTTATTAAATAAATGTCTAATGTCCATCTTCAGAATCTCCGCGTCCGGGGCTGACAGTTTAAAGTTTAAACATTGTCACAGAGGAGAGGTACGTACCTGTCAGCCAATAAAACACGTTTATTTCCATGCAACTCTCTGATTGGTCTGGTGGCGTCGTCTTGCCTCTGTGTTGCATTCACTGAACATGGGAAATTACAATTCTGCCGTCCGTCCTATAGGTAAAGTAGGTTAATGTATTATATTATTGAGGGAGAATTTGTCCGGGGCTAAAGAAAAAACATCCGGGGCTAAAGCCCCGGATGCCTACCCCAGGCGACGCCCCTGGAATGTGTTGACTATGTGCATTTTTATTTTTTTTTACACACATGTAAAATAGTTCAGAAATGACACTGAATGTGTTGAATTGCCTTTGACACAGCAGTGTGTTAAAAAAAATTACACATTAATTCTAGGAGTGTAATTTTCCAAACACTAGAGTGGCGAAGTCACGCCCATCTACTTCCGCCCCATGGTACCTTATTTCTGAAAAATTATGTATTGAAGTCAATGGGGAAAAAGATTATCTTTCGATCCCGTTTGAATTGTGCCATGAATTACACATATGATGTTTGTCAATCTTAAAAAAGAATTGCCATGTCAAAAAAGTCAGTTTGTCTTAAAACTGTTGAAATATAAGACTATGAAAAATACGCAACTAGAAAGACTACAAATCCCAGAGTCGCGCAAGTGAATTTAGCTAGCTGACATTAACGCAGTGGCGAGCCGTGACTTTTATACCTAGGCCCTCTGACCCCTCTTCCCTCGAAAAAAAAGAAGAGATATTACGTCACAGCGTATACTTCAGCGGAATATCAAAACAGCGGCCCGGGGTGCAAAACGCATCAATGACAGCGACCCTCTACCACACAAAACAACACCATTTATATAAACACCTATCATGACAGGGCACCCACAGCCAAGTAACAATTACAAATGAATTAAGTCGGCACGGCGGCCCACATTGAAAATGACTTAGGCCTACCTTTGATGATCAAATCACTGAAACACAAAGTCCATCCTCCTGCCATTTTTGGATGAAGCACTTGATGGCGGGTCATGCAGCTGATCCTTTGCCACTCCAGTTTATCATTGTAACTCAATCTTGAAAATGACTCGGTTAATAATTTCGCAACGATGTCATCACTATCACTGAAGTGAGCCATCATGAACAAACTTATGCTAATTATAAATCTATCGATCATAAATCTATCGTTTAGATTTATGATTCGAAAATAATAAAAGTAGGGTAGACATGTGGATATTATCCGGCTGAACAAAACGTGCATCTTACAGGTTCGTTTTCCACAGACCTTATTTCGAGCTATTTTCCAAAATCCTATGGAGAAATCCCATGTCGGAGAAATCCCATGTCGAGGGAATCCCATGGGAATCCGAGCGAAGCTTACGTCCGGGTTTTAGGACGCGTCACTGCACCACTTGCATATACCTCACAGCGGGCGGAACTTGTCATAAAGTCCGCGAAAATAAAGCCGGCCCATTTAGAGGGAAGATATGATTGGTCAATTGTACTGTCATTCGACATTACTCTCTCATTGAGTTACTATAGCTGGCTCTCTACCTCATTCACACCAACGCAACTCCGGTTCAAGCTCCGTGCTAAAGCTTTTCAGGTTCAGAACTAGTTCTTCGGTTTAGCTCTGGCTCTTTTCACACCGCCCAGAGTCCGACTGGTGATGCGTCGTTGCGTCATCGTTTGCGTCATGACGTAACCGTTTGCGTGCCTGCTTCATAAAGCCAAACCGCGCGGATGAAATCAGTTGCATTAATTTCTTATGGCTCTATCTGCAGCTTTTCCGGAGTCATTTCTGTGGTTTAGTTATATTCTTATAAAAAAGTGTACTCGTGTCAATAAAGGTTTTTTTAAAACACAACTGCTTCCGAGGTCGGTCTTATTTCTTAAGGTGGACTGAACCATGAGTGTGGAGTAACGTTGTATCTTTCATTTAAATGAACTGTAACCTAAGTTCACCCAGGTATGTAACAGCTGTTCTCAAATGAACACGTGAAGTAAAGTTTAATATTTATAGTTTTATAGATTTATAATGAGTTATAATGAGAGGTGATCAACGTGAATGCTCAGGTTCCACCTTAACACGCAGACACGTTGCTTCACCATGAGCAGAAACAGTCTATGGCAGAAACACTGAAACTCTTGTTAAGTTTCTCCATCGTTGTGTACAAACTGGATAAAACGCGGGCTTTTTGTTGTTGTTCAGGAGTTGATCTGTCTCTGCCCCGCCTCGACGTAAGCGTGACGTATGTGGTGCTTTTGCTCTGGCCGGACAATTTGTTGGTGCTTGAAACGAACCGGATTCCGGAGCTAATACGTCATTCACACCAACGGTGTTTCAGGGCCGGTTCGGAGCTGGAGCTTGAAAAGCACCGGGTTTTCCTCTTCACACCGCAGCGGAGCAGCCTCTTAGCTAGGGGGAAAGTAGAAGGTCAATGATATAAATATAGAATAGAAAATATCAAGAAGATACTGTAAATGATCTCTCGAATAAAACAGTTTAGTGCCGGATGTACAAAGATATTAATATGAGGATGTGCAAAACAGAAAAACTAATTAGGCTTTATTAACACATTAAAGAATACTTTAGGTTAAGGTCTTCTTTTAAATACATGTAAGAAAAAAGCTTTGGGGTATATACAGATAAATATTAAGCCTGACAAAGTACTTAACGTTTAATAATATTGCATGGTTTGTTTTGGGACTTAACAATCAACTTTCCTGCAATGTTAACTATGTTGAAGCACTTATTTTAACCGATATTTATTATTCTATCTACATACATCTTCTAAGAGTATAATTAATATGTATATGAATTATACTCTTAGAAGATGTATGTAGATACAATAAGAAATGTGCAGAATATGACAGTTTAATGGTGGAGGTACACACATATTGATTGATCTCTTGTTGAGGAACCTGTGACCCAAGTTTTTAATTCACTGCATAACTACACCGTAGTTGTGTATATGATATGTCAATAAATCTTGAAAGGGATGTGCAAAATAGCAATTATATACAGTTTTTAATGAATTATTAGTAGAGAATAACGAGTAATGAATATACTTTATAGGGATCTGCAGATACATGTTTAATCACCTTCCCTGAATTTTACTCAGGTGTAACTAAAGTCTGATTTAAGGGTTGATTATATTTCACATCATTAATCAGAATCTGCAAAGTAACTAAACTAAATGTAATGGAGTAAAAATACCAGGTTAACCTTAAAAGAAAGCCGGTGGACAAGTTCGAGTCCTGTTTTGAATAGTGTGCCGTCGATGGGCTTCATTCAGTTTCAAAGTGCTGTTTGACGCTCGGCGTAACCTTGGCACACTGCCACTCCAACATCCAATCACAGAGCTTGAGGACTTATCACAGGGTTTGTCAAGCAAAGCACATGGTGTAGTCCCAAACGATAGCTGAGGATTATGGGTAGTGTAGTGTCTTCTGCCATCCTAAACTCCGAAAACATATTTGTTTCTCTTTTTCTTTGAAAAATACAAAATAATTGTACACAATTTAGACCAATCAATGTTGTGTAATTAACAAGGATAATCTGGTATTTTTGAGTTGATGAGTAGTACAGTAAGGAGAATACTTATATCCGGGTGTAAAATTCTCCATTATCCAATGGGAATGGACGCTCATATTGCCTTTAACTGCCGCCGACATGGACGGATGCGGTGCTTCCCTGAGCGTCAAACACTGCCGCCGATGGGAATACGTTGAAATCAGTTGAAAGCTCTTTGCGTCCGTTTATGAAGCTGAAGGAGACTCGGTGCGTCACAACTGCACGCCACGGGACCCTGACCAAGCGTCGCTATTGGACTATCAGGGAGTGAGACTGTGTTGAAATAACACACATCTTAATCAATCCAAGGTGCACTTCCTGTCCCTGAAGTCCCTGCTGAGGCGCTCTCAGGCCTGGAGTGGAAATGACTCATCACTGTGAGCTGTGGCTTTGCCTTGACGTGTAGTGGTGCCATCTATTGTCAACCTCACGAGTTGTTACACTGCTTGTTCATTTTATCCGTTTAATTTAAAGTTTGGAGTCTTCTTTTCAAGGTCTAATATTAATACATTGAAAACATTTTCTATGGTGGCAACTGACAAGACCAACATTTTCACCAGTAAAATGATCACATTTTAAGATATTTAATACAAGGAGAATACAGCCTTGACTGCTTTAAAAGAATGTTTATTGAATGATTTGCAGGATTAGCCTTCTTGTAAGGCAGTCAAGGGTCTCTGACTCAAAAGTCTGGATGATCGTTGAGACAAACAGATGTAAGGGAAAGTGTGTGTCCATGTGTGTGTTGACACCTGCCTTTATGTAACTCAGATCGGGGTAAACTCACCTGAAGGCCTCGATGATGTAGGAGGTGACGGCGGCCCCTCCCTCGTGAGCGTTGGGTTGCCAGGTGAGAGACACACTGTTCTTGGACACGTCTGTGACCATGGGTTTGTGGGGGGGGCCCGGCAGCTGGAAGGGTTCTGAGGCCTGAGCCACTGAGGGGTCTGCACTCTCTGATGGGGAGGAGCGAGATGGAGGCAGGACGGAGGGAGGTGGAGAAGAAAGAGAAGAAGAGCGATGAGGGTGGACTCACATCTGATTATAACTGCAACACCCGCCGTAACCAGGCCTGTTAGAGCGTCTTCTGAGTAATGCGCTCCTGTGGGCTGAACTTTTGCATCAGCGTGGCCGGGGAGGCGGTGCTTCCTCACTTCTAACAGACTTCACTTTTTTTACAACAACTTTTGGATCTTAATTAAGGCAAATAAAAGTCCAAACAAAGTTCAGAGTCACAAGAGCAGCTTGTTAATAAAGTCTGTATTTCAAGCCACTAATTACGTCTTAAAATATTTTCAAGTGGCCGACAATATCTCACAATAAGGTCCTGAATGAGGGCAACATGTTTTGATTTCATGTTTCTAAACAATGTTTTTAACGACCTTGCTCTTTACTCGATTCTGATTCGTCAAATAAATAAATTCATCATTTGGCACAAAATATTGATTAAAATTGATTTTATTGATTAAAACGTATATTTGTATTATTATAATAAACCTGTTTATTTCACATAATGGATTATTAAAGAGTCAAAAGGAACCTTGTTATGTTTTGTAAAACATGTCAAATGACTTCTCTGTGTGAACATGTTCCTATCTGCTGTCACATTACAACTACAACTACTAACTCATGATTTCATTGCTCATAATAAAACAGGAAAGTGTTACAGAACATTTTCCAAAATTAGCCAAAATAATGATAGTGCAATACTAGAAGAGCGATTATTTTGGAATATAAAAATAAAGACAATAATTCCTATGGGCAAAATGATGTCTCTCAAGTATTGGGATGTCATGCTTTTCTCTGTTTTATGCAAACATTAAAACGAAATATCTGCAGCATAACCTATGATGAAAATGTGGCCCTAGCTTTCAGCAGTAGAAAGAGTTAAACTAGGAAATGTTCCGTCTCTGTGTTCCTCCACCTCATGCAGCTGCCATTTGCATGTATTTAAATCACGCAGAGACAATTTACCTTTGACAGTGAGCACTCCACTCCAACTCGTCTCTCCACTGGAGCTGGAAGCCAGGCAGGTGTACACCCCAGAGTCCGTTTCCTGGCAACAGTAAAACGTGTATCATTAGTTTAGTGCGTGTGTGTGTGTGTGTGAGCCCTTGATACTATGTTAATGTACCCATTAGCAGTAATTGAGACTGAATGTCATATCTCTCAGAGCAGAATGTTTGTACTGTGAGGGAAGTTGGCAGAGCATGAGAGCGGTTATTCATCTGAAGCCACCAGGTGACTTCTCACACTTTCACATCAAAGTCAAATTGGCTCTTTAGTATCAGTTTAGAGCAGATCGTAGCTCTGATTTATGCCAATATCTGTAGAAATGCATCTATAAAATAACAGTAATCACCTTCAGTCTTTCTGAATGTTTTATTATGATACAAAGTAAGTCAGAAAGATGCATGCTTTGATGAGGTGAGAAACTTCCCAACCTTGCAGGCATGGAAATCACAGATTGAATCCCTGTGTGTTGCTTACAGTACGGACAGCATTACTAATGTATGGGCAGGTATACTATCTTATTTCTGCCAATATTTCTAAATAAAATGCAGCATTCAGCCAATAAATTGGATATATTTATCTGAATCTGTTCGTGGTTCATTTGTGGTAGTAAAAACAGCTTCTCTCAGGAATCCAACAGTTCGTTGCACATGAATATTCACACTCTCATTAAGCACACCTTATCATCTGTTTTAATTAACAGCTTTTACATTGGACATTTTGTCAATTGCAGTTATTTCGTTTTTTATCATGAATGATAAATTCTCAACGGACCAATTTGAAGTGAAAGCTGAAGTCAAGCTGGTGTCTTTTATGTTCCTCGTCTAATTCCTACACGGCACAGGAGGAGAGTTGAAGGAAGGATCAAAGGACAGCATTTTAATGAGCGGCTCGAGGTCTAGGAGCGTCTGAGGCGCCACTCTTTCTGCTGCGCGGCTACTTAGCATTCTGGACAGGCTATGAGCAGATGTAATTAAGAGGTGTGTGATAGATGTGCCTGTGTGTGTGCACATGTGAATGCTAGCTATCAAAGGTTTGGGGAGGCAAGCCAAAAGCTAGACGGGCTGTGAAATTGCCTACAACAGAGGGAGCTGTTGGGGGTCTCTACACGGGGGAATGTGACACTGAGGGGGGGGGACAACTTTGCTTCACTGACGCATTTCTCTATTTCCTGTCCTTATTTCCTTACTTACTCTTTTGTTCTTTCTTACTTTTCTTTCATCGTTAATTTAAGATGTGGAATGGCCCGTATTTCAAAGGGCATTAGAAGACAAAGGCCACCAGGAGATTGTCAAGTGATTTGCAGTCTAATTACTACAGGTGTGAAAACAAACTGAAGCACTAAAGAAATGACTCTTAATGCTTAACATGGGTTGTCTGCATTTTTTTTGGGATGGGAATGTTTTTATTGAGCGGGTTCAAAAACACTACAACACCATGCGAGCAAAGTGGGTGCAGATGCTCCCAGGGACGCGCTGTTAATACCTGGTGAACATCGCAACAACAAATACAATCAAATGATAAAAACAGCTGTACTGATTGCCCTTATGCACCAAAACAGATAGCAGTGAAGAAGAAAAACACGGCAGGAGGTTTCCAACATTCACATATTAAGGCTTTGTGAGGTTTGGAATGCATTCAGATGTCCTCAGGTCTCATTCACTGCGACTGGGTGTGAAACTGAAGAATATTTGCTTACAATATAAACTGTAAAAAGATTGTAAAACTAGTTGAATGATACATCGAGCTCCATTTCCAGTACATTGTGAAGGCAAAGAGACGGGCAGTATTTAATGTTAACTGCACCTGCGAGGACAGCTGGCTCTCTAATAGTTCCTCTGTGACACTGTGTGCGTGCGCGCGTGTGGCAGTATAGGTGTGTGTGGGAGTGTTAGGTAGAATCTCAACTCGTTTTTCATCTGTTCTGCTGCAAAGCTTCAGCTCTCTGTAGAGTATTAATTCACATGCAGACCGATCCACCCAAAACACAATCAGCCTTCCCTTATTCACTTATTCTGCCAACGCTGCCATTTGACTCCCAGTGAAAACCTGATACATTATGCAGAGGATGTGCGATCCTGACCAATGCCTCGCTGAGCGCTGAGCGAGTTCACGTGCACGTCTGGGCCCTCATCAGTAACGCTGACAGAGGAATTACTCAGGCCTAAGTGGCTTGTCAGAGCGTCCTGCAGGCGGGGACAGGTGACTCTCTCCGGCCCCTCCTCTCATTCTATAGGCTCTGACCTTTGGTTGACCTGTGGGGGCCGGCTGATGCTTCGTTTGTCTGAGGGGGTAAAAAGCGGGTCCCCAGATGGTGGCGTTTGATCAGTAGATGGGGAATCAGCTCAGAGGGCGGGTGGGGTAAACAGCCGGGACACCTGACTATTAATCAAGGCCGACACAACATGGAGGAGGGAGGGAGAGAGGA